>NW_009927961.1:0-8064 GCF_000696875.1 Nestor notabilis | reverse complement strand
AGCAGCTGCGTGGTTCCAAGTTGCCGGTTGGTCTTGAACCACGACACCACTGCACCTGAAATGACCCACCCTCTATCCTAAAGTTAAATGTCCAATCATATCCTAGAGTTGCCCACTGAGTGGATATAGAGAGAAAACAACTTCTCATTTGTTTGTGGTTTTCAACACAGGTGTCTTAAAGAAACATGCCTGACAGCACTTTTAGTCTGGGGTGTCAGAAAAGCAGCCAACATTAATTTCTGCCATCAGTAATATGCTATATGAATAGTTTGTTTTCACTGAGCTTTCAGCTTCATTGCTGACTACAATTCCTTACTGTTGTCAGCAGCCCTTTTTAATTAGATGTATAAGCGCACTACCACCTCATTTTTCACACAATGTTAGATATTTTCCCTTTTTTACAGATATTTATCACTCACATTTCCTCCAACACTTCAAAGGCTAGTGAGAAAGAATCTATTAAATAAAATATTAAAGTAATACCATGGCTTCCCGGTCTTTTCTTTCTACTGTGTGTGATTTAGTGAAGTGGGAAATTCAGCTTTCTTCAGGACACAGGGGATGACAGATGCAGTCTTCTAACTGTTTAAAAGAAGTATTTGAAGTAAAATTTAGGTTAAAAATAATTTTTTTTGGTGTGAGAACATCTTGGTTTTTTTCACCTTCTTATTCATCCGCTTGCATGCGTATAACATATTGCACACACAGAGTACAGTAAAAAGGAGAACAATCCAGTTTTTGCTTATCTATAGAGGGAATGTAGAAGTATCTGGATAAAGGGGTTGGCACGGACGTGTAAGAAGGCTGGATGCCTGAGGACCTAGGTAAACTACTGGAGCAAAACCACATAGATCCTAGGAAATACATGAGGAGACTGGGAGCAGGAGACTGTAAATCTGTATGAAATCTCTGGGCCATGCACTATTGAAATTAGAGATATGATGAGATAGCTTGCATGACTGGAGAGCTGCAGCAGATGGTTACAGATTCTTAAAGAGAGTTTATATACCAGGATCAGCTAAGAAACCAACAATGCAGGGTGAGGTTACCATGCATAGGGGACATCTGATACACACCGCCTAGTAAAAGAGAGAGTAAACAAAGCCTTTTAAAGCAACTCAGAAGACCCTCACAGTTACTGTCCTTGGCTATCATAAGAGCACTGCAACCATGACATCTGCTAGGAGGGCAAGATAACATGGTACAAATAACCCAGAATATTTCTGAAATGTTGTTCTTTTTTGATGCAGTTTTTACATGAACAGATTAAAGGACAAACTTTCTGTGACCTGGTACACAGAAAAAAACCCCCAGTGAATCAGTTGAGAATGTCATAGTCAATGGCAGCTGAGTCCAGATCAGATGATGTTAAGATCCTGTGAAAAGTGAGGAAAGCAACCATCAGACCAAACCCCTGAACTTTCAGAAGACCCCAGCTTGTTCAAGAAACTTGCGATCTTGCACATGAAAGCCCTACATGCACCAATAGGCTTTGCCTGACCATTGCTTTTGGGATCTGGCTGCCCATGCTCAGGACAGCTCTGTGAAAGCCCAGCTGAGTGCCATGGGATGATACAGATGGAAAGAGCTGAGACAGAAAGAGCTGGGAGATAGCCTGTGAGGTGATGCCTCCCACTTTTTTTTGGAGCTGTACTCAAGCTTAGGTCCTATCCTTTGTTCGTTCCCAAATCTACATCACAGGTATACATTTTCCCACCAGGTACCACACTGATCCTTATTCTGACCTGCTTTCTTGACCCCTTAGCTGGATCTCAGACCTCCCCTGTCAGTGCAGACTTGCCAGTTGGTCACTGGACTCTGCACCTGACTCCTCACTTTGCCTGGCTTGATAATTGCTGGGCAATGGGAGGGTCCTGGCCCGGTCCTGGCTCCACTGGGGTAATGCGAGAAGATGTCCAGTGGTGGCACTGCCCGGACAGCATGGTGGATGTCTGTATGTCTGTGGATCCCTGCTCATCCTTCTTTGTGGGGCAGCCCCACTATGGCTGCTCCTTGACAGCTGAAGTAACTGGCTTTGTGGGTGGGAGGAGAGCAGTGGATTTTTGTTTACTTTGACTTTAGCCAGACTTATTACATGATCTACCCACAACATCCTTGTTCTGAATTTAGAGAGACATGGACTGGTTGAATGGCAGATTGACTGGATCGTGCAGCTGAAAAAGTAGGGGTCAATGTGAAAAGTCATCTGGCCACTTGTTACAAGAAGAAGTTCTTCAATTAACAAGAAAGGACTGACGATGTTTAAAGGCATAATCAGTCATCAGGGTGGTTGACCAGAACACATCTTCTGCAACAGGAGAAAAGGAAGACCCAGCGAACTACAGTCCAGTCAGTCTGATCTCGGTGCTCAGCAAGATCGTGGAGCAGATCCTTCTGGAAACTGCACTAAGGCACATGGAAAATAAGGAGGTGATTGGTGACAGTTAACTTCTGTTTTGAAGAGGACCTTGGACTATATGACCTGTAATTTTTTTTATCATATGAGTAAGATCAAATTTTCTCAACTGTAAGTACTCATCCTTCACTTAATAGGAAAGATAGTGTTCCTGAGAGAAGATGAGCCTGTTGACATCTAGATCTCACCAACTAAGAGACTTGGGTGTTTGGATGAGTGCTATAAACGTCTGAGAACTTCAATCTAAGACTGTGGTAGGGAGACAATTTTTTTCATTTAATTTTGTAATTATACAGCTCAGTAACAGAAGTCATCTGGTTCAATTGACCGGGAAGACTCTGATGTTTGTCTGAGCATTAGTGTGTAATGAGACTGAATCCTGTAAGCACTTTCTGTACTGGAAAAAGATGCCTGATTGCTTACATGCAGACAAGCAGTTATTTTGAGAAATTTATCAGAACAGACAAGGTGCAGATGCAATTGAGAACTGTACCAAACAGGATTTTCAATTAAAGCTTCAGCAAATAACCTCTTTAATTTAGAAACAGATTCAGAATCTTCTTTGTATGAAAAGGACAGTGAGTATTTTTGTAAAGATTTAAGTGACAATTAATATATTTCATTTACAGTAAAACTCAAGTAATTCAACAGGGTTGATACCAATGCTAGGCATTTGCGAAGAATCAGCTAGAAATAAAATTTCTTTTTATGTGTCTTTTTAATTGTCAGTTATTTTTTCTTTCTTCCTTCTACAGCAGGTATGTAAATAGTATCAGAAAAGTGACAGCAGTCCGAAGTCAGGTGACATTTCTTTCAATCTATTTATTCATCATCATCCACTTAACACAGCCAAATTGTGATAGAGGGTCCCAGAATTGGTTCACACACTAGCAAGCAGCAAATGCATGACAAATGAAATTTAAAGTTGTGAGATAAACAGCTGCCAGAATCAGAATAAGAAGGAGAAAAAAACCCAAATGCAACGAGGAAATAGAAAAATTATGTATCTCAGTTCCACCATCCTGCGGCACTAATCAATTTGATAGACGAGAAATTATTCAAAAATAATGCAGTGACAGTTTCTTAGTGGCAGCTTTAAAAGAAAATTTAGAATTAAGAGTTACTTTATGATTATAAACTACAGAAATAATCCTAATAAGTTGATCACTTGGGAAGGAATATGGTAAGAAATCAAACAATAAGTCGTGTGGTTTTATGAGCCTTTAACTATGGAAAATTAACTTGTATTTCTTAAAATTGGAATGGCAACAATATGAAGTGGCAAGAACCCTGAATCAAAATCTACAATATTGCCCAGTAAATAGACATAAAGGCATTATCTGTCAAATTTTTTCAAAACACTTGATTAATTATTCAGATACATTCAGCTGTGTCATCTCTAGTCGTCATGCAGAAATGTATATGGCATTTACTGATTTCCAAGGAAATCAGTAGGAAATGCATTCATTTTGCTCTGTGGTTTTCCAGTGAGGCTCTGGATTACATATGCACAAGATGACAAGAATAGCTTTTAGTAATATAACTGTGTCGTGGTTTAAGCCCAGCCGGCAACTTGGAACCACGCAGCCGCTCGCTCACTCCCCCCCTTTTCCTTCCTCCCCCCGCTCCCGGAGGGATGGGGAGGAGAATCGAAGGAATGTAACTCCCACGGGTTCAGATAACAGCTCTCCAGTAACTAAGGTAAAATACAAACCACTACTGCTACCAATAATAATGATAAGAGGAATAACAAGGGAAAAGGACACAACCGCTCACCACCCGCCGACCTATACCCAGCCCAACCCGAGCAGCGATCTGGGCCTTCCGGGTAACTCCCCCCAGTTTCTATACTGGGCATGACGTGCTGTGGTATGGAATAGCCCTTTGGCCAGTTTGGGTCTGGTGTCCTGCCTCTGCTTCCTCCTGGCTTCCCCTCCTCTCTGGCAAAGCATGAGACTGAGAAAGTCCTTGGTCAGAGTAAACATTACTTAGCAACAACTAAAAACATCGGTGTTATCAGCGTTGTTCCCAGACTGAAAGTCAAAACCACAGCACTGCACCAGCTACTAAGAAGGAGAAAAAATGACTGCTGTAGCTGAACCCAGGACAAACTGCACATCTGAAGATGCAAAACATTTCAAGTACAAGATAAATATCTAGTAGACATGGGAGATGGTGCTGTAAATGCTCACAGCCTTAGAATTACAAACTGATAATGTTCTATTTAATGTTTTCATAGATCTGATTAATTTATTCTGTCAAAGAAGGGATGAAAAATGAAGAATCCAAGAAGGAACAAAGAAAAGTACACATTATACATACATAGTAATAATTGCAACATTGAATTCAACTTATCTTAAAATATTATCAGAGGACTAGTAAGTACAGCCATATCTAGACTGTCTTGTATGAAGTCTTTTAGACACCATTTAAAGATGGGGGGGACAAAAGTAAAAAATAAAAGCATGTGGCCCTTATAGCAACCTAGTCATTAGGAAAAAACAAACCAACCAACCAACCAACTGGAAAACAATAGAAAAGAAAGTTCCAGGCAGATCAAGAAAAATTTAGACAGACTCTGAGAAGCTTTAGTCCTGAGGCATTGCAGGCTCACTTGTGTCCTGGTAGTAGCAATGGTGTATTTCACTGGGCTACAGAGGCAAAAACTTCAGTGAAACATGTTGTCTTAATAACTCTCTTGTTCTCTTCTGCAGGCTGCATGACCTGCTTGCCCTGATCTTTTTTCTTTTTATTCAAACCCAGTTCCAAGGAAGAATTATGCCATTTAGCTAACATGGGATTTTGGTGCAAGCATATTTCTTGGATTATATCCATTGTGCTTTCAAGTGAACTTGCCAGGACAGACAAAAGGTAGTGATACTTGAGTATTAAGCAAGTTTCACAGTAGAAAATCCTCTCTGGCTGTGTTATAACCACCACTTACTGCGTCCCATTCCTCAGTACCACCTTATTACTTTTTTTTTCTGTAACAGATTCTGTTTGGGTTTTATTGCTTTACTTCTCTTTTAATATTTTGACACCCTGTCTCCTGATACCCTGGCCCCTTAACCAACATTGGCACCATAAACAGACTACTGACATGCTGCTCTGGACTGGTATTGGCAGCATAGACAGACTACTAGCACCCTGCTCCCTTACCAACAACAGCAGCATAGGCAGGATGCTGCTCTTATTATTCATGTAAGGTATGATCTTTTGGTAAGGATTTCGTATAAGGTATGATCACACTGCCATTGCTAGAGCCCAGGGCTGCCATGACTCTTACTCACATTCAAAGGAAGTTTGCATGACTGACTGTTGCTGACAGATGACCTGGACACCAAGTCTTGTGGCTGTCCACTAGGGCCGTGGTATTGCTTATGATGCTAGAGGTGATTACTGTATGGGTGCATTGTTGTTCATCTTTCCTGCTGCCTTAATGAAACTTTGTTTTATAAGGTGCTGCCACACTCTACCACTGTTCGGATCACGTAATTACATCTGAGTTAATAATGATTCTTTGTTTAGACTGTTAAGATTTCAGTTATACTAACAGTGATGTCTATAAGATGTGATTCCTTTCTGTCAATAAAAACACATTGAACAAAACAGACTACAGAACCTGTGTCTCCTTTAAACGTTGAATGGCTCTTATCATGGAATTCTTAATTAAAGATGGTAATGGAATCACCATGGGAGTTGTCATATCCTAATAACACTCGTGCTGAAATTTAAGGGTGCATTTGAATTAGTACATTCTGGCTTGATACACATGCCTCAGAAGGTGGGGCTGAATATGAGTAACTAATGTCCTTGTTGTGGTTTAAGACCTGATGGCAACTAAGTATCATGAAACTGCTTGCTCACTTCCCCACCCTTCTCAGGTAGGATGGGGAGGAGAATCAGAGAAAGAAAAAACCCATGGGTTGAGATAGCAACAGTTTAATAATTGAAATTAAGTAAAATATGTATTCTAACAACAATAAGAATAGGGAATTAAAAAAAAAGAAAGGAGAAATAAAAATTTGGAAACCATATGTGATGCACAATACAATTGCTCACCTCACCATCTGCTGACCAACATCGGTCTCATCCTTGAGCAGCAAACAGTGTCTCTCCACCAAGTCCCCCCTGTTTATATACCAAGCATGACATTCTATGGTATTGAATATGCCTTTGGCTGGTTCAGGTCAGCTGTCCTGGCTATGATCCCTCCCAGCTTCTTGTGCACTTGGTCACTAGCAGAACATGGAAAACTAAAAAGTCCCTGATTTAGAATAAGCACTAGTTAGCAACAACTGAAGCATTAGTGTGTTATCAACATTATTCTCAGACTAAAGCCAAAACACAGCACTCTACCTGCCACTAAAGAGAAAATCAACTCTATCCCAGCCAAAACAAGTAAAATCCTGTGGTGTGTTTCTGCTTCATTTCCTATGTCACCTCAGACTTGTGAAAAATTGGTCCTGAGATAGCAGCTTTGCCCTTGCTGAGAAAAGGGAACTTTGGTTCCACGCACTATTTTGAGTATATAATACTCAAAGACTGGTTGACAGACTGAACTTTGCAATTATTGAGTTTCTTTACTTTCAATTCTTGTGTTTGTGGGTATATAGACCATGATAGCCTAAGAGAGTGTCCACTTGCTAACCAAATTAGTCTTAGTTTTGCATTTATTTATTTCTCCGTCGAAGAGAAAGATGTAGTGCAAATAAATACTGCATGGCTGTGTTGGGTACAAACTGAACATGAAGTAGTGGCATTCTTGGGCTAATATGATATGAAATTATTATCATAACACTAACTTGCTATCATGTCTTATTAGTCTTGCATCATGTTGAGTTAGCTGGTATTCTGTAATATAAGTCAGTAATGGGATGGGACTTTTCTTTTATGATAAGAAATACCAGTGTAACACAAGGGTGATACAACAATGTAAAACTGCTAATAACAAACTTTATGGCCCCCTTTTCCTAACTGAACACATTTTTGGTACTGCTAAATTGGTGAATGCTCAAACCCTGGTGGTGTTCAAGGGCGGGTTGAACAGTCTTGGGCGACATGGTTTAGTGTGAGCTGTCCCTGCTCATGGCAGGGGATTGGAACTAGATGATCTTAAGGTCCTTTCCAAACCAAACTATTCTATGATTCTATGATTCTATGATTCTATGAAACATGTACTTTTCCAAGATCGTATTTGCATGTTTCTCAATGGCAAGAAGAGAAAGTATTCCCAGGGACACACAATAGTTTTCCCCTTCTGACTACTTTGAAACATATTTCATATCTTCAGTGTTTTTCTTTTTTTTCTGAAGATTGTTTTGAGAGGAAGGGTGTGAGAAAAAATATTAATCAAACAGATTATCTTGTGAAGAATGTATAAATATTCTTTGTAAAAGAAATAAAATTTAGACTTACATAAAAAAGGAAAAGTTTCAAAGACAACTTCTATTACATAGACTGATTTATTCATGTCATTTTTCAACTTCAACTGAAACCTGAAATTTTAACAGAACAATTCCTTTAGCATTCAGTTTTAAACTATTAAATTCCAGAAAAAAATTTTATTAGGATGGGGAGCAAATACTTAAAAAATGTAAACAAAAAACCAAGCAGCTTACCACTGTCGTGGTTCAAGCCCAGCCGGC
>NW_009927960.1:361-20770 GCF_000696875.1 Nestor notabilis | reverse complement strand
CAGGTAGATGACGTCAACTGCTTTGCCTCTAAGTCCTCATACAGTGTAAGATTCTGGCCAACAATTTTACTAAAATGGAATACAGGGGAAAGATCTCCGCTGGAGTAACATCTATTTTGCAACAAATCTGAATTTCTCTCTTAAAACAGTAGGACAGATGAATGATTTTAACGGAAAACTGAGAAACTTTTAAATTTTACATATTATGAATGTGAAGCCAAAGTCATTTTAGCTTCCAATTTTCAAAGTTTTACTATTTACACATTTATTCCCTAGGCTAAATTTGCTAGATTACTGACCATAATAATTACAGAGCTGTACTACAATTGGATGTACCAACTAATATACTAGAAGGTACTCTTACATCAGAGGGGGGTGCATCCTGACTTTAAGGAAACAAGAGATTAAGATTACTGGTTTAATCAGCCTAACAGTGGTTAAGAATCTCTTTTCAAGGTTTTCTTGAACATATCTGTGAATGGGTGATATATTTGAAGACCAAAATTTGTGAGAACTTAAGCAATCCTCAGGTACAAACCTAGCTATCACTAGAATAGAGTACTTAGTATTTTCTGTCGTTCTCATGATGGAACAAACCAAAGCTAGACTTCCATGTTATGCTGCAAACTGTAATGTCATAACCTTGAGAAATATGCAAGGACTCAGCAAATCAACAGAATTATACTTTCCTTTTAATATAGCACTCTCTCCTCCTTGATGATAGCACAGAAGGGACAGTTTGGATTACTGTTTAATCAGTAGGTTCTCTGACTTGGTCTTGAAATGCCAGCTCTTAATCTCCCTTACCTTGAAAAATGAAGATATTGGGATTTGATATAATAGCTTTGTCTGAGAGGTGTAGTCCTTCTGTCAATATCCACCTCACCAAGAGGCTTGCTCATAACCCAGAGTGCTATGCATTTCCACTGCCCTGGCAGCAGTCTCCACTTCATGTGATTCAATACCAAATTCAGAAGTTTTCTCAGTGTATTTTCTTCAGCTTTAAACACATGAATTTGCAGCCATTTATCTTAAGCATGTGCTAGAAAAAAAGATGATAGCAAGAAAAGGCTGCTTGGTACAGTGGGTATATTTATTAATGATGTCTGTGCTAAAAGTTATCAAATCATAAATGTGATTTTTAAAAACATATATATCCACAGATTTTCTCTCTGCCCCAACATATCTTAATATATAGGGGGCAGTTAAGTACTTGATTTCATGGGGAAGGTGGTCACGTAAGAAAGGAGAGATCTGACAATTTAACGTGAACTTTGTGGTGAAAATGGGAAAGACAGATGAAAAGCAACTGAATTGGTATTTTAGTTGATTATTCTTCACATCAACAAAGAAAAATAGTGGTTTCACACATTTTGAATCCAAATACTAGTGTCTCTGGCTGCTTTGTAACTTGCTCATATAGCAGTAATTCCTAAACTAATTTCTTAAAGGCTCATCTGCAATCTTACGTGGTCGTTCTGCCACAGTGAATTTTTCAGGCTGGAAAAGTGACAGCAAATACAGATCACTGATTTTTCATTTGATCACTTGGATCATAGCTGGTGTTATAGTGATTATATCTTGCTAAGGAGGACTTAGGAACAGGTCCTCTTTTCCATTAATTCAAGCTATACTAAACCTTTGTCCCCACCTGTACTAGTTGTAATTGCCTGATGTGTTTTTAGGTATAACAGTAATTAACTGCGAGCGCTCTATCCAGAGTCAAGTAACTGAAGTCAAGGAAAGATTCACAAATTACATCCAGGGTGCAGGTGTCTCTGTGGGCATCTCAGACATCCATGCTGGACCACTGCCAGGGTGCTTGCTGCTGCCTTCTGTCCTTTGCACTTTGTTTTTCTGCCAGGGAATCAGGGTAAGGGAATAAAAATGGAAATAAGGTGCACAGTATTTTGTCCAGTTAGACCTTCTGGATGAGAATTGACTTCAAGTCTCTTAGCATGAATCTATCCCTAATGATTTCAGAAGAATTTGTGGTTGATAATTGACCAGCTCTGAAGGCCAAGTTTGAACAATGTGAAATTAATGTAGGTAATGCAAATTAGATTATTTTGCATAATACTTAATAGCAAACAGTATCAACTGGTTCTTACTTTCTATGCTGTTACAAAAATATTCTTCAAAGTTGAGTCTTCTTAATGTTTTTCTCATTCTCTTTACATCCAGGTAGACAGTTTTTCCAGATCAGAGTGCTTCGTATTTTTCCTCACATGCTGATAGCAACGATGGCTTCAGATTCAACACCTAAAAATCCTACACCTAGTTGATCTGGAGCTCATTAAGCCTAGATAAAAATGTGAAATAGTTAAAAAGCATACTCCTACTTACACTTAGCACATGTTAGGTGGAGTGCATATAACATATGCCTTTTTCTTTGTCTGTTTTTATGTTAAATGAGGGTAGCAGAAATGAGCTAATTTTATGCAGAACGTTTCTGTACTCAAATTCTTTAGGGTAACCATTCCCCCCCCGCCTTTCCCTTTTAGGACTATATCCTCTCTATCCACTTGGAGGGTTTGATCTGTGAGTGTCATATATGTGAACAAATTAGAAAGCAATTTTTGCCTTCTGTAATTTCAGTTAGCATGTAGATGTGGTTGTGAACTCCCAAAGCCAGATCTCATGGTACTCAAGAAAAGCAGCATTACCTTTAGAGTGAGAATGGAATCACTAATGTAGTGATTCAGTTATGAAGTAGAGAGTAAACTTCTTAAAGTAAACTCTATATTGAATGTATATAGCCTTTCATACTAAATAAAGATCTTAATTGCTTATAAGATGTCAGCTTTGAAAAATAAAGCTCTCTGTATTAGATCTTTATATCTTATTAGGGGGAGAAGTTCTCTGATTAGTAATGATGTGGGAACATCCATTATTTCTTTCTTGGCAAGGTACCAAGAAGAGGAATTTCAGATATTTTCAGATTAAGAATCATAGAATCACAGAATCCTTGAGGCTGGAAGGACACCTCTGGAGATTGTCTTGTCCAACCCTTTGTTCAAGAAAGGTCAGATACAGCTTTGACCTTCAAAGGTAAATACAGACTGAAAACAATTGACCTGACTGTAACTGCATGATGTCAACCAGTTAAGAAGAAGTTAGCTGTGATGCAGAGGAACAAAGGGAAATTAATTTTTTAGAGTTCAGGTCACATACACTGAGCCAGTAATTTCCATATATCACATGTGAGATGCTTCTGCCAAGTGAGAAAGTATCATTGATTTTACCCACACAGAGTAAAGGCAGAAATAAGAGGAAGCAATATAAATCTCTTCTAAGTGAGCTCTGTTCATCACCTTTTTCTCCACTCTCCATCAATGCTGGTGGAGCAAAAGTCCTCAAAAGAGAAAAAAGTGGGGCAAGAATATTGAAAGAGACAGTGCTAGGAAATGATGAAAGGGAGTTGGGTAGTTTGCCTATGAGAATGATGTCTTATATTCATAATGCACACAAGTTGCAGGTGCTAAACAAGCATGTAGTGGACTTTGTGGTGGATGCAGGCAGCAACACTCTCTCTGCTTCATGGTGGCTCTTTATGAACAGTGACAGAGAGTCAGAAATGCCACCAGCCTGCTCAGCAGGGATCACATTGACCCTCAATCTTAAGGGAGCAAAAGCTGGAGATTATTTGCTGCCTGCTGATAGCCAGCTCAGGTACACAATGCTGTGGGCAAGGAGTGATGGGGCTGAGGAGACAGCTGGCCTTTTAAGAGTCTGGCCTTCTAGATGTCTGAAGGAGTGAAAGGAGCTCCCCCTGCTATGGCAGCGATTGCTTTACAACAACTCTATGACTCAAATCTCTGGGGTAAAACATACTGCAAAGGGAATAGAAGCTTGTACATTTACTTCGATGATTGATAAGAGTGTGAAAAGAAAAGTGAGAGAGAAGTACCCCAGCCTAACCTAGGGTAGGTAGACTGGTCATCAAAGGATCATCTACAGGTTAACAGTGGAGATTTCACTGTATTATCTCTGCTGTGCTGTGTCTCCTTTGAATATTTTTGTTATCCATCAGTATGTTCTCTGTCTTTATAATACTTTTCTCATGGCTTCTTTGATGTGTAGGACTGGAGCAGGGATATGACACACTGCATGTTGTAAGGAGCTGGTTTCCATGTGGACCCCTCAGTGTTGGTGTGCTCTCACCCCACCGCTGTTTTCAGATGCAGAATACATCCTGGGTCTTCCTGCTCAGGCCAAGGGAGTGACTTTTCTCGCCATGAGTGGATTAGCTCACTCTTCCCCAGAGAATTCTCTTCTGGATTGCTGATCTTTGCTGACTTTCACTGACCTTATGATGGTGAAAGCTCTGGGGAACATTTCTTCAGCTATATTTTTGCTTCAAACAATCTGATGTGGTCTTCTTACATAAGAAAGTGAAGATTCTTCTTCCTATTTTGGTTCCTCATAAACATATTTGGACACTCATTTAAATGTCACTGTAATTTATATTACACTTATCTACTCAAGACTTAAAGATCAAAGGCAATCTTTTAGTGTAGTCAAATGGTATCATGGGGGAAAAGGGGAGGGAGAACAAGAAAGGACAGAAATAATTTCAGTGCTTAGCATGGGAACCTTAGTGTTAAATGTCTTTAAGATGGAGCAGGTGTTTTTGTGAAGATTGGAAGAGAATGGACAAAGGGAGAAGATACTTACAATTACACAGAATGGGCACAGTAAGATCTGTAATAATAACCAGGAGACAAAGGATAGCTGAAAAAGAGTGCTGAGAAAATAAAGCATACAAAACTGTAAGAAGGGAGAGAGACATTTACCCATGCCAGAATTCCACCCTATAGATTATTCATTCTTTCCATAAATACAGCACTGTCAAGGTGCGTTTCTTCAGTTATCACTTATATCCCTTAATGTCAATTTTGGACAATCAGGCAGCAAAAGCCCAAAGCATGCAAACATTAAAGCTCCTGTGAGAAGGAAGGTCATCCTGCCCTGTTTTAATACCTTTTCTCACAAGGGAAGCCTTGAGCAGGTGGGAAAGTGGTGCCAAGCAGGTTATGCAATGGCAATAAATCCACACTGGCAACATGGGGACATGAGGTAAGGTTTCTTCATCCAAGCCTGCACACCCTTCCATAGGTTGGCTGAGTGTGGTGCAGAGAGAATGACAGCTCCAAAGCACTAGCAAAGGCTCTCAAGGGCAGAGATAAAAGTTCCTTGAGCTTCTTTCACACCCAAATCACTGTCTTGAGCAACCTCTCTATAGATGCTGGGGCACACCTCTCCCAGTCCCAAGTCTGAGAACAGCCTGATCTACACAGGGGTAACAGAGAGAGTCCCCAGGGTGCTGGCAGGCAGGTAGTAACAATAGCACCCTGGAAGACTCCTCCTGGTGGGTCTGGGCATCCACCATAGAACCCTCTCAGCTGATCAGCTCCTTTGCTTGCCATAGGAGAACATAAAAAGTGTGGACATGTGATATTACAGCACATCAGCTGATGTTCCTACTGCTGCTAATATTGATGGAGCTGAATAAGCAGATGAAACAACTCAGAATATGAAGGATTATAGACCCCAGAGTAAATAGTCTCCAAAATACTACTACTTTAAGGCTGATACAAGGGGGTTTACTCGCATAAGTATTCCCATGGATTAAAATGGGATTGCTCATGTGGATACATCACGTCTTATGCAATGTTTGGATGGTTGGGTTTTTTTTTCTATTTATAAGATTTTAATGTGACTATTGTTGACTTTTCTTTACAAAGATAAACAGATTTTCACTATGGTATTCCATATTCTTACCCCTTTCTAGTTAGGTTTCATAAATACTGCTTTATGTAGATAATGGGTTTTGTTTGCTTTTGGTTGGTTTTTTTGTTTGTTTTTTTTTTTCTCTCTCTCTGCATTATTGTTAATTTCTGCATTTGATTCAAACTGATAAGAATGTTGTTATTGCAATTCATTTTATTGACTATATTGGAATGAGTTGCAAATATCTTTTACACACAATTTCCTCTTACATCAATAAATTCTCATGCGTTTCGATCACTTTGTATACCTCCTTGTTTTCTCAAATCCAGTGTATTTCTTGCTTGTCTCTTTTTCTTTTGTAGATGTTGCTGACCTTCATCCAAATTCTTTTCCTCATAATCAGGTAATATAACTACAAGCTTTAAGCTTCTTACCAGCTTTATCCTTTCTCACATATGGTAGATAAACTCCATTTAAACAGTAGCCACCACTATCTCCTTTTACGTCCATGCACTGGAAATAATGGGGAACCTTGCTGTGGCTAAAGGAACTGAGATAGATAGAGTGGAATAAGAAAAGTCAAAAAGAGGAACTGCAGTAAGAAAGTCTGGCAGACTTTTTTTCACAGGAGAATGATTGTGACGTGTTTGCTCTCTTTTGTTGAAGAATCATCTGGAAGTTGTATTTGCCAGAGTGCTTGCTCAAGCTTTGAGTTGCCTTTTAATTGTTATGACTCTCAGCCTTATTATTAATGTGTACTGTGTCACTGATAATCCAAATCATGTGTGTTATATCTGTTCCTTGCTTCAAAGGCTTATAAAATCCTCAAAAGGCTTTTGAGATGGATGTGTATGTTTACAGCGTGCCTACATATTTGTGTAAGGCTCTGTCTGCAAATTCATGTCCAGAGAATGTAAGTAGCCCTGTCTGCAAAAAGTGTTACTCACAATGCCATCCAACACTTTCAAAAGCATACAAGAAGAAAGTTAAAAGTTTATTGAATGAACATTTACAGATACTGTTCTGCAATATTTGCCCATGTTTAAAGTGTTTATACAGGTATGATACACAATATATGGAATTTGATGTACATGTAATGCAAACATTGCATATTAAAGACTCCAGACAGCACAGCCAATATGTACATGACTTAGCTGCATCCCAATATCTCAGTCATTATGATTAAGTAATGGATGGCTTTTGGGAATTAATTGACGGACTCAGATTTGCTTCTGCCAAAGAGTTACCACCATCATATAAGTGAAATCATTATCCTATTGCTTTACAAGCTCAGGAGAGAGATAATGAACAGGATAGGTAAGGTAGCTGAACTACACCTTGTCTTTAAAACAAGGTGGCAGCTAATTAACAGGATGCTATGGTGATAACTTTTATTCCTACTTCCCTTCCATGACTTCTTCAGGGCGGAAAAAAGAACTCTTAAGGTGTCTGAAACTTTCTTATAAGTGAAATTATAGATACAAAAACTCTAGTCAGGTTCCTGTAATTTCTACATGAAGCTGCTGGTTTTGCTGTCAGAATTTTATAGAAAATATTTTCTAAAAGCTTTACTAATAACTGGAAAATGAGTCCTTACCTAAAAGCAACCTGACCCTTGAAAAACAATGAGATGATAAACGAAAGCAAAATAACAATATGCAAAAATGCAACATTAATTAAATATCTGGGGGGAAAAGACATCTTAAGATACTTTTCATCAACTCAGAACTGTTTAAGAAAAATGTATTCTACTAAAAGCAGTTTAGCTATTTTCGGTACCTAAAGCCAAAGATACGTATTATACAACTGAAAGGCCAGGAGATGCCTTAGGATATCATCTACTCTATCAAACCCCTGCAAGGCAGGATCAAGATGTGTTATTCTTGACCAGTGTTTGTCTAACTTGTTCTTGAAACCCTCTGATGATGGAGATACTGTTTATCCATCCAATAGTATATCGCAGTGTTTAATTTACCTTGCTTTTCTCATTTTTCCTCATGTCTGCCTGGACTCTTCTATGCATCAGTTTAAGCTGTGTCTTGTCTTACTGAGTATGTATTTGAGAAGCAGTTTATTTCCTTCTTCTTTATATCAGCTTTTCAAAAACTTTCATATTTTTCCCATACACCTTGTTCAATAGTCTCTTCCTAGTGCCGTGAAACTGGAATTTGTCCTGTCCTTCACTGAAGGTCATGTTTTCTAGACTTCTGAAGGCTTTTACTACTGTGATTTTCCTCTTAAAACGTTAGTAAAGTGAATTTATATGATAACCACTGCTTCCCTTTTTAGCCCCCAAAACCCTGTCCAACAATAGCACATTTGATTTCTTGACAAGATTTATCCTCAAGAAGCTCATTGCCTTAGTCATAACTAATGTATTTATTCTTCACAGGGCAAGAGATCAACTCTTCAGCTTTCTCCTCTCTAAAGTATAAACCAGATATGAAGATTCTCATTAAACTATAACAATTAACAGGGTTTTATTCATCCTAATTATTATGCCAGTTTTCAAGGAACTGAGAATATGAGAATATGGCATGGGATATGCGGTTTAAGCCTTCTTCTGAGAGCTGTCAATAAATCAGTCGACTCAAGTACACTGTTTGTTTGTCACTCAAACCTGAATTCCTGAAGCCTCAACTGCTTCTGGTGAGCTTGTCTTAGATGAGATAGCAACACAAAGGATCTGAGCATCTTTGTCAAACAAACATCAAACAGAACTCACTTCTGGCTGGCCACTGCAAAGCAAAAAGTTATTGCTATTCAAATGGCCCTTTGCTTAGCATGGCATTGATGACTTCATCAGGTAGCCAATGGATATCAGTAACAGTGAGAAAACATATAACCAGATATTAATAACACATGCCGAGTAATAAAACGATGAAACCAATTGGTCTTACTTATAATGGCTCATGAATTGCCTGGAAACTTATAATACAAGTAAGACAAGAATTATCTAAGCATCCTGCTCATTTAATTTTCATATAGTAGTTGCCCCTCCACAGACTCTTTTCCCATTGGGAAGCTGTCCTTATGGGTTATTATAAAACCATCTCCCTTGCCTTTCATTGTGTTTCTGATTCTACATTTTTTCATAGCCTTCTCCCTTGCTCTCTTAGGAGAGATCCTGAGAGATCTCAGGTGTCTCTTGTGAAAATGTGAGCAGGAAAAATAGAGCAACACTAAAGCCAGCAAGAATGCTTGCTTCCCCATGAAAACAAAGAAAACCAACAGATGTAGAAGATTCTTCTCACTTCCCTGCAGAATAAAACTAACAAACATGAAGTTGCATGATGGACTGCAGTCCTCTTAAAATAAAATACACAAAACATTAGTAATAAAGTCCTGTTTTGTTGCTTAATGCATTCTCAAAAGCATGCTATTGTTGCTAAGAATGATATAGAATAAAAGTAATATGGCAATAAACAGCCCTTATGGGCTTTGGCACAATTTCATCCTTGAGAAGACTCCTTCAGGGGGGCCCCAAGCAGACATTCATGCAAAGAATAGGATTGTTGGAGATAGAATATCACATCTGTTCCAGAGTTTATACCCTGAAAGGAAGGCATAAAGAGGGAAATATGCAGTGCAGCATGAATATGGAAGTTTCATGTGGGATTTAGGGGAAGAGGGAATTCAGGTGTTACTTCAGGCTTCCTGTGAATGCATGTTGGCTGGCAATCATGTATTCCTTTGAGCAGGAATGTCAAGTTCTGAGATTTGCCTATGCAAGTAAAAGCCTGGCTCAATGTAGAAATAAGGATTTTGCTGCAGTGGTGAAATGAGGCCCTTGTAATCCTCATCTCCCCTTCCACCAGACCACCACTAGATTAATTCTCATGACTTTTGCTGACACATTTACAAATTACCTCATTAGTTCCTATGACTCCGTATTCTTCCAGTGTGTTCTCAGTGTGTGAGAACAAATAAGCAAACACAAAAGCAAAGACAAAAATCACAGCAGGCTGGAATTCCCACATATATTTGTCAGGCAACACAATGGTTTGTTATGAGGAATTCATGGAACAATTAAAAAGTCTTGGTCAAAATAATTGTTTGATTTATGCAAGTAACAGAAAAAAATATCTGGTTTGATTAGTTATTGAAATAATATATTGATTAGTCTTATAATGACATTTTCCTGGAGCTCAAACACTCAAACTTTACCTACAGGCACCGTATGCATATTATGCTACTGCTAGTTGCCACTAAAATATGTTCTTTTTTGTAATTGTCCTACAGTATTATGTTTGAGCTAACAAAGTCCAGTTTTATATAAACAGTACCATTGTCAAAAATATGTATTATAAAAATGTGTATTAAAATACAAGCAATAGCTACCTCTGTGTGTATATTTTCAAGGTGAAAAAATTGGATCTTCTCCTTCATAGAAATATTTAAATGCTGTATATTTATTGACTACCTACTAATTTTATCACTTCCAGATGAGCAAACCTGGCTTTGGGAAGGTGGTGCTGCACATCTATTTTTAAAGCTAGAAACTTGGCAAGGCTTCATAAAGTCTTATAACCCAGACTTGTGGGAGTTAGTTTTGAGCCATATATTTTATAAAGCCCATCTCCTTATTGCCCATAGTGTGCCAAGTTTATAGCTTAGTTTGAAAAGTGGTATTCTCGGTAAAACATCGTGCACAAAGGCTCTGTTCATTTTTCATTTGACTTAAAGTCCACAGTTAAGTGCCTGAAAAATTTGTTTTCTTTAGCTCAGTAAGCAGGTCCCATGCACATCTGTCAGGTATTTTGACACTTCTGAAATAGATCAAATTTTAAAGCCTAAACTTGGCTTCTTTGTTTCTTAAGTGACAAACTGTAAGTCTTGAAGTTAAAATGGGTGAGATGGTAGGATGCCTGGATTAAAGGAACAACTTTGTAGGAATCTTAGAAAATAGGTGGAAGGTAAAATTTCAGGACACTACTAACAGTGCACAAATTACATAGGAATGACAGAGTAGGTATTTCCACTGGGAAAGATGCTGAATAAATTACAGAAAGTGTCAGAGGGTGAGTTTTCCTTGCTCCAGACTTTCCCAATGGTCTTAGAGGCCTGGGATTCATTCCTAAAGGCCAGTCTTACTAGGAAAAACTCAGATAAATAAAACATGGAGAACCTTGGTCTTTCTGTGTTCTTTATCAGCAAGGCTGCTGCCTCATTAGGCAGCAGACACATGTTTTCCCTCATGTTCCTTTTTCTGCTTACATACATGTAGAAGCCATCCTTGTTGCCTTTCATGTCCTTAACCAGATTCGCCAGCAGATGGATTTTGGCTTTCTTAATCCCATCCCTTGAACACTTGGACAGTGACTCTGTACTTCTCCTGGTCACCTGTCCCTCTTTCCACCTCCTGTGCAAATCCTGTTTATGTATGAGTTTAGTCAGGAGCTCCTTCTTCATCATCCATGCAGGTCTCCTGCCACCTTTTCTTGATATTCTGCTTGTTGGAATGGACCATTCTGGAGTTCGGAGGTGATCGTTGAGAATCAACCAACTCTTGCACACCTCTTCTAAGGGCTGTATCCTATGGGATTCTTCCAAGCATATCTCTGAACCAAGCTTGTGATCCTGCTTTTTTGCTGTTTCCTCCTCTTAGGATCCTCAAGTCTGCCATCTCATGGTCACTGCAGCCAAGGCTGCTTCTGGCCTTCACATCTCTGACAGGTTTTTTCTTGTTTCTAAGTGTAAGATCCAGGGCAGTATCTTCTCCTTTTGGCTTCTTGACCACCTATGTTGGGCTGCTGCCATCAATGAACTCCAGAAATCTCATGAATGTTTTGTGCCACACTATGTTGTCCCCTCAGCAGATATTAGGGTCTCTAAACATGAGGTTTCTTGCAGTTATCTGAAAGAATTCCAGTTGTATAAGCTATCTCATCACATGCTGATAAAACTGTAGCCCTGCAACTGCACAGAGACTTCAATTTCCTTCTTCTGTTCCAGGGATCAAAGGATTCTGGGTGGAGAAGGAGCATAAGCCACACAATATACACCCCAAAACTACTAGAAAGTTTATTACAAGCTCTAAAATAGGTGTAAAACCCAGAGATATCCCAAGCCAGAAAGACAGAGACCTAAAGGTTACCAAAGAACAGATTAGTCACAGATTCTTACCAACCTACACATTTGTTCAATCACCAGGAAGCCAACTCCGAGGCGCACTGAGAGCAAACGGGGTGGCTGGCACTACTTGACGGGCGTCCCCGTGGAGGTAATGTTGGCCATAAAGGTAGTTGGATCCGTCACCCCTGTCTCCCTCTCCTCTTCTCTCCTACTCTTTCTCTTCTCTCCCTCTTTTCTTCTCCTGATCTTTCTTGAACCCCAGGCATTTTATATCCCCAAAAGTGCCAACTCATCCCGATGCAGGGGGTCAGCCTGCATCCCAAGGAGTGGCCCTGCTGGCTTCCTTTTCCCATTTGTCCTGATGCAAGCAGTCAGCCTGAGCCAGGAGGAGTGGCCTTGCCGGCTCCCTGCCGTGCACCCCCACTCCAGGTGATCAGGGATGGTCCACCATGGACCAATTTTTACAGTGTTAGACCCATCCAACACAGTTTCCCATGATGCAGACAGTAGTATATAGCACTTCAGAGAGACACTCAGATGTGCTGATTTCCCAGAAAGAGTATGAGATCTTTCTCCATATGCCTGAGAGACCTTGTCAGTAGACTGAGACAAAGAAGAGAATGAATGAACAATATCAAATGTTTGTAACTTTCCTGTTCTATAACAGCTTCAGAAAAGTTACATCACCATGATGCACCAGTTAAGTATTCAGACACTCCTTAGATCACATAATCCTGCCTGTAGCAAAGCAGCTCGTCATTTCATCTTGGACAATGTACAGGGAGTGATTTAAGACATGATTATCAGCCACCTATAACAGTGTAGTCAGATTCAATATCCTGGTAAATGCAAAAAAACCTCAAACTGGCATGATTTTAAAACTACCCAAAAGTGGGAAGATGATTAACTAAAAAGTGGCTAAAAGCATAAAAATATTGCAGACAGCATGGAGACTGTTTGAAGGCTCAGGCTAATTTTTTGTGTCAGGGTTAATGTGCATTGCAGATGAATGTTTTAGGTCCAGAGTAAGTGTATCATAAATTGGAAAGAACTCAAAGAGGACTTTCAAAAAAAAAAAAGTTCATGCTAAGAGAAGGGAGGAGGGTCTTAAAAGTAAGAAGACATCTTTAAAAGTCTGCTCAAATAAGGAAAAGTTAATTCATAGCAAGGCAAGCCAAAAAGGATTTTGATGAGAAAAGCATTTAAACTAGCCATAAAAAGACGACTTTTTAAAAAAACACATCGGAAGCAGGAAGCCTCCCAGAGCATCCATGTGGCTGATAGCCAGTATAAGCATAGAAGGATTACTCAAGAACAATAAGGCTAGCAAAAAAAAGTAATGAATTCTCTGCACCAGTGTTTGTTATACAAGAAGTTAGTAATATTCCTAAATTGGTTATAATTTTTAATGGGACAGTAGTTTGAAGAACTCAGACAAAACTAAGGCATTAATGGAATATACTTTAGAATAAATTGTCAAAAATGTTCGGACTGTATTTGGAGAAGACGGTGTTTACTTAGGGATTTGAAAGGAGTTCAGACTGGATTGTAATGGATACCAGTATATTAACTCTAGTCAAAAGAACCTCAGTACCAGGAAAACATGAAGGGACAAATATGGTACTAATTTGTTTAAAATGAGTCTGAGGACGTTCTAGAGAACTACACACTAGAAAAGAAGGTATCTGTCAGATTGGTAAAAATAATAGCAAAGAATAAAATGAAAGGATACATGAATAAATATTAATATAATAATGAGGAGTCTATCAGAATTTTGTAGAAGAACATAATACCTTACAAAATCTTTAGGGTTTTGAAAGACTCAAGGGGTGCAACAAAAAAGGGGGTCTGCTTTATCTAGTTTTTTATCTATGAGTTTGGAAAAACATTGGGAAGTTCTTTTAGTAGATGCTTTTCAAGAAGTGAAACAGTCAGAGAATGAAAAAGGAAGGTGCTCTCATGAATTAATATCTGTTTAAAAGCCAGGGAACAACAAAAAGAAATAAATGAATAATTTTTATAGCAGAGAGAAAGGTTAAGCATGAGGTCCCACTCTGATCTGTGCCACTCCACATTTTTATAAATGATCAGGAAAATGACATGGATGAAGAGGTGACAAAATCTGATGACAGTATTCAACCCAATGAAAATTATTGCTGCCTATGAAGACCTGCTGAAGGATCTTGCTATAATGAGATTTGCAAAGATAGGATGGTAGATGACTGTACAAAGAGGCTGATAAGAATAGCAGTTAGTCCTATTAGTTGTTTTTTCTTGTTACATTTTCACCTAGTTAAATTATCTTGATCTAAAATGAAAGACGAATCAAACTGGGGCTCTCTGTGGATGAAAACTCTAGCAGAACATTACTAATATTTTCAATGTTTCCTGCCTGTGTTGTGTTAATTCTTTCACTCAGAAGAGCAGTGCAGAAATCAACCATGGATATTTTCATGTTTTCCAGTATCAACAATTAAAGTCCAAATCAATTTGTTTTGATCTAAAAAAAAAAAATATCCCAAATAATTGCTATAAATAACAGAAAAACTCCCCCAAGAATTAGTTTTATCCTTTGGCAAAGTATTTAAAGGGGAAGAGGATTTTTTTGACGCAGTATTTAGCAAACATTTTCCACCTTGCCTTACATTCATCTGGATTTCGCTTTGAGGATAAAGACACTGTAGGGATATGCTTGTGCATTATTGCATTTGATATTCATTACGTGATAAATTTCATCTTTGTGCATCCTCAACAGAGACTGAATTTTAAATGTCAAATGAATCCACCAAGGGCACAAGGAACTGCAATAGTCATTCAAAATACTTTTGGAATGTATTGAGGCAAAAATATATGAATGCAGTAAAACTTCATTAAAATGCTTCTGTGATGATGATTCTCTTGGGAGATCTGTTCCTAAAGTAGGTGGAGGAATCCTGCACTGGATTTTACTTTTTTTCTTGAAAGCATCAGTTTGCAAGCCTTTGTGTGTGAATTTTCTCTCTTTGTAGCTAGACAGGAAGCATTTCCTTACTTTTCTCAAAACTCTCTGGGCATGAAATGAAGTATCAATCAGCCCCCTTGGGTCAGTATACATGTTACTTTACTAAGCATAAATATTAGCACCTTTAAGCACGAAAGAGTCTGTCTAGAGAGGCAAGGACTGTAACTAAGAAGTCTGCTATCAAAACCTCATTCTTACAAAACCTTTGATATCACTGATATCCTGAAAATGCCCTTGATTGCAGAAGAGAGAAACATACCAGAAAATGCAGACTTGTTTTTCAGGGAAAATAATAGAAAAACATGTACATTTCTCTTTTTCAGAATATATAGGCAAATGCGTATCATTTTCTCAAGCAGCAATGAAACTGGTTTAGTACATCCACACCAGCAGCAAGTTTGACTACAGAAGTTTAATAATGTTATAGTATCGACCGTACATAAACCATATTTAGTGTAGCAGTGACCTTCAGTCAAAATAAAACACATTATTTTTTTCAAAGTGTAATAAGCAGTAACATGGTTACTAGGTCTCCTCTCTATGAATAGGCTGGCAATATTCAAATGCTTTTAAGCAGCTGCTGGCATAAAGCTGTTCAGGCATTCAGCAAAACTCATGACCTTGGTAACTTCTGCCCTCAGCATGAATCTATACCTGTGCTACAGAGTGTAGGACTGCACTGGAGAACTCAGAACAACTTTGCATCTGGAATTTGGCAAGGCTAAAAACCATTGTGCCCCAGAAGTTAATAAAGGAAAGTAAAGAATTCATTATATTTGTTTGTCTCTGCCTGAATGGCATTTACTGTGTTTGTACCCGAATCTGTGCTTACTCTCATAGGCACAGTTTATCTTACACAGGGTATGAGGACATCAGGGAGGCGGATTTGCGAAGTTTTGGCCTCCCAGATGGAAAAAAAGGTGTGCCCATTTCTTTTGTTAATCATCATAATTCATTACATCTCCACCACAGTGTCGTGGTTTAAGCCCAGCCAGTAACTCGGAACCACGCAGCTGCTTGCTCACTCCTCCCGTCTTCCTCTCTCTGCTCCCGGAGGGGTGGGGAGGAGAATCAGAAGAATGTAACTCCCATGGGTTGAGATAAGACCAGTCCAGTAACTAAGGTGTAATACAAACCACTACTGCTATCACCAATAATAATGATAAGCGAAATAACAAGGGGAGAGGACACAACCACTCACCACCTGCCGACCGATACCCAGCCCGACCCGAGCAGCGATCTGGGCCTTCCGGGTAACTCTCCCCAGTTTATCTACTGAGCATGACGTGCTGTGGTATGGAATACCCCTTTGGCCAGTTTGGGTCAGGTGTCCTGCCTCTGCTTCCTCCCGACTTCCCCTCCTCCCTGGCAGAGCAGAGACTGAGAAAGTCCTTGGTCAGAGTAAACATTACTGAGCAACAACTAAAAATATCGGTGTTATCAGCGTTGTTCCCAGGCTGACAGTCAAAACCACAGCACTGCACTGGCTACTAAGACGGAGAAAAAATGACTGATGTAGCTGAACCCAGGACACACAGGAAAGTAAACTTTGCATCATATTAAGCTTTCAGTTGCAATGAAATTACATTTCAACCAATGTTAGTGTTACCAGTGGTATGGAATCACAATTTATTGTCTTTTCCAATGCAAGACCTGGGAGGCATCAGATTGGATGCCAGGATAAAAGCAAAAAGAAACAGTAAGGCTAAACAGGAATGAATTCTGAGAACACAACAGGATTTTCCAGGTCAGAAAACAGAAAGAAATTCTTCAGAAAAAAGAAAATTATATTATCAGACATTGTCCCTTTAAAAAGCTTAATTAAACCAGTTAACCTACCCTACATTCAGACAGCGTTGTGAAAACTTTGGCTAAACAGAGACCACTGGATTGGGAATTTTTACCTGATGAAATAAAAAGTCTGCCTTTTTTTTTTTGCTTAAAAGTGAGATAGTCTTAGCCATTTGCTTCAGTAAGAAAAATGTACAAACGTGTACCTCCAGAGAGTGTTTGGAAAGTCAGGGTGCATAAGCTGTGCAAATCAGCTTTTCTGGCAGAAGTCAGATCTGGAGAAACTCATCTCTTCAGTGAATCTGTGTAAATAATGGCATTAATACTGAAATTTACCCACTTCCAAAGTGTAGAATGGTGTTTTTCTTTCAAAAGGAAACTCTTCAGCCTTCTTTCAATCACCATTTCAATTAGATATTCCTCTGATCAGATACTGCTCTGATGCATGAGGTCCAGTAAGAAATGTACACAGAAGTAAGGAAAAATAATTTTCTTTAGATCTGTGGGATTTGTTTTTTTGGTCTTTTTTTAGGTTTGTGGATGGTTTGGCATTTCTGTGTTTCTGCTTGCAATGATCATTGTAAGAGACGAACTAATGGTGCCTCATCATTAAAGCCAGTGAGTGCTCAGCAACTCTGTAAATAGCTATCTAGTAACTTTGACTTCACTTTTTCTTATTTTTCAGCAAGCCCCCATACCACTCTGCAAGTACCCTCAGCTGTGTTAAAAGCAGGTAGATTTTGTGCTACAGACATTGGAATGCCAGGTGTATTCTCAAACCTTTGCACACACAAATTAGCTTTGGCAATATCGTAAGATCTTTCTGCAACTTCTATCAGCTCTACTGTCAACAGCCATGGAGCCACTGACTCTATCTATGAGACTAGCGCAAAAACCATGCTCATGAGCCCCTGAAAAGGGTGGTGTGAGAACCCTGACTGTCAGAAGGGACTCCATCCATTCCCATGAAATGTCAGTGAGAAAAACAGACTACCACTGCCAAAAGTTAGAAAAAAACTAGGTCTTTTAATTAGTGTAGGCTTTTAAATGTCAGTAACATTTTGAGCTAATGCTCTGGAAAACTGGCTGTCCTATAGTGTCTTCACTTGTGGTAAGTTGTCAGTTCTGGTACGCAATAGCAAGAGCTGAGCTGTGCTTAGAAATGGTTTCTGGGGTAGTTTAAAATCATCTCACCACCAAATAGCTCTACTCAGATCCATTGAGTGGTGTCATTATATTTAGCACAGGTATAAACATGTGGGAGTGATATAGGTATCTTTGGCAAGTTTGAGTGGGATTTCTTCATAGAGAATGTGAACTCTCATCCTCCTGTCTTGTATTTTTACAGCTGGTGAGATCTGCGCAGACCTAAGTAGACTCAGGTTGGTTCCACAGGGAAAACAGAAAGGTTTTTCATTTTATCTCAGAGTCTAATCTTTGATACCTGGAAGAATTTCTATGTATTCAAACATCCCCAAAAGGAAATGAAGAAATCTGAATTTATTTGCTGTCAGAATGTCATAAAATAAGGGAAAGACTCAGCACCTACATTTTTCTACCTCTGACTCCCTAATCTATTGAAAAGATTACTGATATAACCTGAAGCATCACGTTAGAAAGAAGACATAGTTGGAGATTAAAATTGGGATACTGTTACAATGAAACTGACAACAGCAACACATTTAAAAAGGAACTCTTTGGAAAAACATATTTGAAGATTAATTGGTAAAAAGTTGGTGCTATTTCAGAAGCTCCCACCAAAAAATCCTCAACCATCCAGAACATGCTAAAAATAGAAACGTATGAGTTTTGAGATTAACATTTCCAGCTGAGGGAATACCTAAGGAGAAAAAATTTGAAAGTTGTTGCCTGAAAGATTTTCAGTTATCTGTGCAGATTAAAAAGAAATTGAGATTCTGTGTGAGGCTACAGGCTCTGCTGCTCAGAAAGCCTCTTTGTAATGACACATCTGAATGCTCTGTTTGCAATGCCAAGGAAATTATCTTCAGTATGAAAGCAGGATAGTCAGGATCCTTCTGAACTAGTGAGTAAGTCTGAATTAGGGAATTTGTTGGGAGGAAGAAACACCTTCAGTTTGAGAGTGCGGTTTTTTTTCCTGTCTTACAGACTTGTAGAATCGTAGAATAGTTAGTGTTGGAAAGGACCTTAAGATCATCTAGTTCCAACCCCCCTGCCACAGTCAGGGACACCACACACTAAACCATGCCACCCAACACTCCATCCGCCTGGCCTCGAACACTGCCAGGGATGAAGCATTCACAACTTCCTTGGGCAACTCGTTTCCATGCCTCACCACCCTCACTGTAAAGAACTTCTTCCTTATATCTAATCTAAACTTTCCCTGTTATCCCTTGTCCTATCACTACAGTCCCTAACAAAGAGTCCCTCGCCAGCATCCTTGTAGGCCCCCTTTAGATTCCAGAAGGCTGCTATGAGGTCTCCACGCAGCCTTCTCTTCTCCAGGCTGAACAGCCCCAACTTTCTCAGCCTGTCTTCATATGGCAGGTGCTTAAGCCCCCTCATCATCCTCGTGGCCCTCCTCTGGACTTGCTTCAACAGCTCCATGCCCTTCTTATGTTAAGGACACCAGAACTGTACACAATACTCCAAGTGAGGTCTCACAAGAGCAGAGTAGAGGGGCAGGATCACCTCCTTTGTCCTGCAAGGAGCTTGAAAAACATTTCTTTTCCTTAAGTGGGATGTAAAAATGTTGTGAAAGAGCTCATTGTTTGACTCAAGTAGTCAAAGTGGGCATGCAGCAGTTAAAAGAATCTTATATAAATGGTGCTATATCATACCACCACTTCAAAGAAATACACCAATACTTCTATGCATGTCAAGTATTAGGTTACAATGAAAACCTCATGGTACTTCCAAATTTGCATACCACATGTCTAGGTGGCCAGTGAGATCACTGCTGTCACATGAAAAAGTGGTCATTAATAATGATTTAGATTTATGCTGGATTTATTCTTCCACGCCTGTTCACACCATGTTATACTTTGCTAGGAACATGTTTACTGAAGCCCCTGTTACTTTTAAGAAACATCTTTTTCTCAGTTGACTTGCATGAAGAGCTTGCAGGACCTGCTATTATTCAGTAGGATTGAGCGTGGCAGAATCTGTCCCTTGTTTTGAGGATGTTGTGTCTTTTTCTTAAAAGACAGCAGAATAGCCAGGGAAATTACCAAATCTGATAATGATCAGCCCGGTGAGTGACTGAGACATCCGCTCTACTAATTAGAACTCTTTACACTTGCTTGTGTTTTGTTCCTGTGTTCACAGTTCTGCAAAGTGTTTGATATATACTGTAGAATGGAAGAATTAAATGGTGCATGATTACCATTATGGGTAAGTAAATAACACTTTGAGACCTGTAACATTAATTGTCTCTTCTAAAGCCTCAGTTTCCAGACAATTAAAGGCTCATTGGAGTTAATATTAATGCCTACTGATTTCAGGAGGAACTGAACAGACCTCTTGTTTTCTCCTCTATTAACTGGAGGGTACTTTTCCCACCCTGTCCCAGCTGCATGCATATTCAGCAATGTGTGTGGAACACTGAAGAGGAAAAATAAGGCCCAGAAACTGGTTGTGACTCCCTGACTCAGAGCCAATAAACCAATTAATCTGGCAGAGCGGCCTAGGGACAACCCTGTTTTGCAACACAAGAAGTGCTCTTACACAATTATCAGCACAAAGAGCAGAAATATAACTTGGCTCCCTTTTCTCATCCATGTGCTGCCTACAGGATTTCCAGTGCTTTTTACTGGTACTTTAGGCACGTG
>NW_009927960.1:0-330 GCF_000696875.1 Nestor notabilis | reverse complement strand
AGAAAATAAACCCCCTTCTTACAGATCCCTGCCAGTGCAGTATGTTTCTGTGCAGAGACTGGCTGCTTCAAGCCCACAGTGCCTCAGCTGTTTGTACAAGAGGTAAAGAAATGTCAGGAAATTTATGAATCCAGCCAATGAAGGCTTTTACCATAATATCTCATTTTATCCTTTGTTCGTTATAACATTGATAGATTCATAGATGTTTTTAAAAAGTTTTCATGCACATTGGTGAGAGTGGCTGATTGATTGTATCCTGCTTGGGTAAGGAGAAACATATCAAGCCTCTCATTCTAAGATGTTATGTCTTTATTTTATTTATTTATTTAT
>NW_009927959.1:4210-17115 GCF_000696875.1 Nestor notabilis | reverse complement strand
GCCTCGCGCCCCCTCAGGCCCGTGCGCGGTTCGGCGCGGCCACCGACAGACGTAACGTGCGGGGCTTGATTCTGGACTCCGTAACATCCCGTTACTGGTGCCTGGGGGGCTCTGTGTGTGTGTGTCTTGTACCGCCTGCGGTTCCGAGCACGTGTTCATAACCCCAGTGTTTGCACATAACTGGGTCGGACAACACGAATGACTACACAGATTTGCTATGTAATCGTAGATTAAATGATCGCAGTGCCGTTGGTTCTTGCGGTCTCCAAAGCACAAAGTTGCACATGCTAAACTGACTTCGTGGAACACTTTATCTCCCTGAGGCAGTAACATCGATTCCCCTTTATTAAAATCCCAAAAGTTGATTTATTGCATTTTCAGAAGTTGTTTTTTCAAGTCCCTTAACATATTTACAACAATCTTCAGTCTGAAACTGTGCTGTTTACTGACTTCATAGAATCACAGATCCATGGAACGGTTTGGGCTGGAAGGGACCTTAAAGATCACCTAGTTCCACCGCCCCCTGCCATGGGCAGGGACACCTTCCACTAGACCAGGTTGCTCAAGCCCCATCCAACCTGGCCTCGAACACTGCCAGGGATGGGGCAGCCACAGCTTCTCTGGGCAGCCTGTGCCAGTGTCTCAGCACCCCCACAGTGACATCCAGCTTACAGGTCACACTTAGATGAGTTTTGTCAAAAAAAAAAAAACAACCCACAACCCACTGTTTGGTCTGTGGTGAGTTCTCTGTATTTTTAAATGTCTGTTACGCTTCATATCCAAATACAAGCCTCATACAGCTCCTGGATTATAGTACATTAATATGCAAAGCATTTCATGTTGGAACTGATTGCACATCTCGGTTATTTAATTACAGAATGCCTTTATTTACTGAGGGATTAATTAGATATCTGACAGTGTTAAAGAAACTTTCTTACTCAACTCTAAAGACAACTTCACCTATGGAAGGCTGGTAACGGAAGAGTAGCGCCTTCCCACGGGACCATTTAACTTTATAACTTGAAAAAAAAATAGTTGCACAAATGTACTTTAAGCTGAAGATCTTTATATAGAAAGTAAGAGTATTTTTGGACTCTTGGAACAGAGTATCAGCTCCCATTAAAGCTTGCCAGAAATAATAGAAATTACAAAAAATTGGTCTAAACAAAAGACTGTTGAGAGATGTTCCAGAAGCTGCTATCAGAAGATCAAGGGCATGCACCACCCAACATCAAGCACACAAATGTACTGCACACACATACACATTTCCAGGGTCCCACGGCGCTATTAAGGTATTACATTGGTTAAAGTCTGAGAGCAGCAAATTCTTGGGGCTTGCCAAGACATCAAGAGAGATGCACATTTATCTTTAGTGAGCTTTTCTAAGGAGAAAGCCATGGGTTACACGGTGAAATTGCAAAAAAATGCAAAGTCTGGTGTCAAATGAATCTGTTCAGTCTTCTTCACATAATGACAAGAGGTGTGCACCCACTCACTCTCACCAAAGTGGAAAACAGCATTTTTGTCTCAGAAAATCGCCATGTTGCCACCAGGAGCAGCAAGGCATCCAGCTTCTCCCTAGGGAGACCTGACTCCTTTTGCTTTGCCCACCACTGTGCTCACCTGCCTTCAGACTCCCTACGCCTCCTGAGTGTGGACTTAATGAGGTTACCTTTTAACCTCTGTCTTTTACTGGGCGACAGGGAGCCTAATTCAGAGAAATGTAAATATTTATACATGGAAGATATAGAAGCATTTTGTTCTCACCTCAGCCTAGTCATTACCTAGCAAACAACCACAAAAACCAAAACCAAAATCCTCCAAAAAAGCAGGAACATTAAATATAGCCTTGTTTCAGTAACAGAATAGCACTAGCAAGGCTTCTGAGGGTAAATATGTATCTGGAATAAAAGCACTGCTAAAGGATTTTGACTGAACTCTCTCTCATAATGCTTTTAGATACAGATATATTAGAATTTAAGATTTTCTTATTAAAGACATAGATGACACTGTACCTTCATCTCCATGAAAAGAAGATCAGAGTTAAGTTTGCTAAACGGAGAAATTGTGCATTTCAGCTAAATCTAAAATTCTTATTTTTTTAAACTTACTCAGGATTGTTACTGATTCGTGAAGACTGTCAAAAAATATTTTTACTGGACAGAAAGGATGTACAGGAGAAATAAGAATATATGTAAAAAGGTTTAGATTTAAGCCCTGACTTTTAGAAAGCACTAATTTTTCTGAAACTAGCAAAAAGTTCTTGAAGACCCACATGAGTTAATGTGTTTATGCAGCTTTCAAAGACAAGCTTTTACTTACGAATTTTAATACTCCTAATGACGGTTTGTGGATCATGCTCTGTATCACAACCGTGGCACTTCCAACCACCACCCAGTTCTTCCCACTTGCATACAGGGTATGCAGTTGCATACCGAGCTGTAATGAACGTGGCCCTACCTTGAATAACAGTTGGGCCTCCAGAGTAAACCTGGGTCTAATGATCATAGAATGGTTTGGGTTTGAAAGGACCTTAAAGATCATCTAGTTCCAACCCCCTGCCACCGTCAGGGAAACCTTCCACTAGACCAGGTTGCTCAGAGCCCTATCTGACCTGGCCTTGAAAACTGCCAGGGATGGGGCAGCCACAGCTTCTCTGGGCACCCTGTGCCAGTGTCTCACCACCCTCACAGGGAAGAATTTCTTCCTAATATCAAACCTAAATCTCCCCTCTTTCAGTTTAAAGCCATTCCCCCTTGTCCTATCACTACATGCCCCTCTAAGAAGTCCCTCTCCAGATCTCTTGTAGGCCCCCTTTGGATACTAGAAGGCTGCTCTAAGGTCTCCTTGGAGCCTTCTCCTCTCCAGGCTGAACAAGCTCAACTCTCTCAGTCTGTCTTCATGAGCATCTTCATGACCCTCCTCTGGACTCACTGGAGTCCAGCATGTCCCTCTTGTGCGGGGAGCCCCAGAGCTGAATGCAGTATTATAGGTGGGTCGTCACAAGAGTGGATTAGAGGAGAAGAATCCCCTCCCTTGACCTGCTGCTCAGCAGAGGCCAAGTATTCCTACACAGAGAACGTAGCGTTTTCATTTGGTAGCATTTTATGTTCTCTTTATAGAGATCCACATCACTGTGCAAGGCCCTGTGGGATTAAGCTTTAATAAAACCAGTTAGTTTCTTTAGAAGTCAATGGCTGTAACTCATTAGCATCAATGAAGCGATGATAAGGGTCATTTTGAACACAGTCATGTTTCCATTGATTTAATGGGAACACGGCTGGGTTCAAAATGAAGCCCTAAAAACTGCAAACACTGTTCAGTCCCAACATTTTCCCTTTCAAATATAACTCGTCTGTAGATCTTCAGTGAGAGTTCAACTACAAGGAACATCCAAAGTCAGTTACAAGCTAGTTTTGAGGTACTCTTTAATCTTACAAAATGACTGTAGTTTATGTGGATTTCAAAATAAAACCATTATGATTAATATTTGGAATTCTCTTGTTTCTACCATAGTAATTCTCCAAGATCATACGCTGTCAGCATATAGCTGAGAGTTCACCAAGCATTCAAATAAAACGATCCAGAAATGCCCTTATTCCTCATAACAATTTCAGGCAGAATACATTCACCTGTTAAAATTTACATGCCCGCTATACTATCATTTCTACCAGAGATGTGCTGACATGTGAAAATGTGCACACAAAATTATTTTAGAATTCAACACAGTATTTTCCTTCTCCTTGCCAGTTCTGAGGTAACCCTCAGCACATATTCAGAGTTGCTAAAAATAAACATTGGCATACTTACCATTTATTTTAAAGGTCAGTACAATATTTGCTAGTCTGACTTAACGGACATGTGAAACACTGTCAGTGCCAACATCAAGGTTTGTACAAAATGCACGAGTAAGCAAATGATATTATGAAGCAAAGGTACAAAAAGTATAATTTCATTTAGCAATTACCTGTCTGACAAGGTTAGCATCTAATACATCTGTTAACGTAAAATTAAAGTGACACCTACCTTACACTGGTTTCTTTAAATTATTTATCACCACTTGACCTGAGCTGTTTCAACACTTGTAGCCACTTGAGATTTCCAATAAACTAATTATTCATTGTGCAGCAAGCCCCAGGTGTCTCCCTTGCCACAAGGATACAAATTGATAAATTAATAAATGCAGGCTAACTTCAGTTATCTCTCATGGATTAATTTGCTCCAAGGTTTATAGTATAAACCTCCCTTATTTTTTGTCAGATTAAATTTTAGTACATGCACCTACTGAACCTTCTATTTCAATGGCATACTGAGTGATGTGTTCTTCCTTTTAAAACAATTTATGCGTTACACTGTCACCAGTCCATCTTCTCGTAAAGTTGCAATTCATTATGAGGCTTGTTAATTTTCACTTCTCCTGCTTGCCATCCTTCTTCTGGTCATAACAACTTTATTAAACCTATGACCCCCTTTTATTTCCTTTAGTCAGAACACAGACAATACAGAAACAATGCTTTCAGTCAATGTCTCCTATGTGCCAGTCCACATGCAGTGGTTTCTGCAAGTCATTCCTTATGCACTGCTGCGTGTTCTCCTTATGAGAGAAAGGATCAGCAATATTCTGCTTTGAAAATTCGTAATTCTACCAGTGTAAGACACTGACCTAGAACTTTAACATTTTAAATCACTCCCAGCATTCTAGTAATTTTTATTTTGTTTAAAACCATATAACTGCTCTTAGAAATACTAAAATACACTTTTTTTTTTTTTTAAGTTACAGTTGTTGGGAAGATAGTTTTCCAAAAAAGGAACATCCCTGAAAACTTCAAGCTACATTTTTTAAATGGATGGCAAAACTAGATGTTTATAGGTAGGTCTCCTTTCTACCATGTACAGTTGTTCATCTTTTGCTCTTGCACCAGGGATCATTCCTGGGCTTTGCGACATGGACATCTAGCAGAGTAAAGAATGAGAAAATGCTCTGTGTTTGGGCATGTGACAACTAGCACTCTCCCAGACAAATCCTGGGCATAGTTTGGGCATCAAACCATTCCAAAAATCATTTCCAAGCAGTATTCAGTGACCAAGATTACAGCTTCAGTGTAGGTAAGACTGCATCATGCTACTCAGCCTCAATATCCAAGGAAGTTTCTGAACATGTTTCATTCACTAATGTAGACAACACCACTGAGCATTTGCAGTTTTTAATTTAGGGAAGAAAAATTTGTGTCCTCTCTTGCCTTTTGTACTATGGTATAGCCAAGTTACATTACAAACCTGAGGCTGAAGTTAAAGTATGTTAGTTAGCAAAGAAAAGCCCTGCCATGTAGGGCTACATTTGGGGCTTACTGGAGTCCACTGCCTAGAGAATGGGATGGCCCTAGGGATAAGCAATGGTACCCAGCTATAATCAAAACTGTAGCAAGGATGATGTGAGATGTGACCATTGACTGCAAATTAGCCTTCTGCTGCCATCCAGAAGATGTTTGCAGCTTCATGATATGGCCAGATAGAGTTGGTGAGTGGGAAGAGACTTTGAGTGGAGTTACAAATACTCCAGTTACTGAAAGATGCGATATCAAATGACTAACAGCAAATTCTGGTCCTGCATCAAAGGAAGAAAGCAAAGGGTATGACATGCAGGGTGCTTTTTTGTAATCCCAAAACCCCTAAACATAGGGTTGTTTGTTTATGTTCTTTACAACCAGACTGCAACACGAAGACAGCCTGAGGAAAGCATTTAGCAGGACAGACAGAGCGAATTGCTCTCCCATTTCTGTTCCATGCACAGAAGAACTTAAATGTACTTACACAAATTTCTTCCAGCTCTTGGCCTTCTGAATACTGCAATATTTATAATGCAGACTCTGGAGTGTCTATTACAGATCAAAGGCACTTCACCTGTACCACATCCACATGTATTTTTCCAGATTTGGTACGAGTAGAAATGCTACAGACTCAGCCACTGTCAATCAATCACGTGAAGGATATTGCTACTGCATTTGCATATGGTCTTTTGGCTTTTCCCAGTACAGAACAATATACAGCACACAATAAGCTCCCTTGTTTAAAGATTAAGGTGTCCAAGTCAACACCCAAGTTCCCAGACTGACGCTTCCACCCAAGAGCTGCCTTAGACCAGGGAGATAAATGCAGAGAGAGGTCTGCCTCTTCTGAAATTGGTACGTGCTTCCTTCTGCCTAGCAAAACTAACTAATAGGCATATCGGTATTCCTCCCAAGACCCCAGAACTTCTCAGAGAGTAAACGTATAGGAACCGCAAGACTGTGTAACACTGCCACCTGGTGATACACATCACAGCAGTATTTTCTTCCTCGTACCACCACACAACAACTTTTTGCTTCACTTCAGGTGGTCTTAATCTGCAAATCACCATCAAACATAACTTATCTACTATCGGTTTATCTTGAGCACCTCTGCTTCAGTCTAGAAACCAAGTTAATAGTGCTTTCATAGTTGTTCAGGCTATATCTTGTCTTTTCCTTCAGGACTGACTTTTAGATGTGCAAAGGAGCGATGTGCTCTAACTTTAACCATATCCCCATCACAACTTTCTGTGAAATCTAGAAACGTCAGTGCCTTCTAAGAAATAAATCTGAAGTAATATTAGAAATGATCCACTAGGCCCCCCCTCCCTCCTTTTATTTTCAGATTTTCAGGTGTTGGGATGTGATTAAAAAACAAACCAAACAAACAAAGCCAACAAAACCAACCAAACAGAAAAAAAAAAAAAAAGCCCCAACAGCAACAATAAAAAATCTTCCAAGAAATTTCTTTCTTCAAGATTGAAAAAATCATTTCTGCAGTATATGATCCCAGATTCTTTCATCTCTTTCATCTGATCTCTGTGGGATATAGATGGAAAATGGAGAAAAGCATTGCAAATGGTAGATTGGTAGATCAGGCTCAACTTCTAGCACGCCTATCTGGCTTTCACAGCTATCCGCCACTCTGAACCTTTCTTTTATAACTGACCTCCAGCTCCTTACTGAAAATCACAGCAAGTTCAGAGCCGTTATCGCTTTCTGGGTTGCCACTACTTCTTACTAGACCTTTCTTGGATTCATTTCAGCAAGCCGACTTGGATACTTTGAAGTCTGAATTCGAGAACTGCACTTTTTTATGTGCTACTATAGCAGTTTTTAGGACAATTCAGCCCTTTCTGAGAAGGACTCCAACACCTGTTTGGGGATTTTTCTTAACCCTTTCTGATTTACCTATCTTTCTGTAAGCACTTAGAGGCATGTAATTAGTGATTCTTCCCTAACCCATAGCCATAAAGAGATAACAGGGTCTCTTGTGCATTTGTGTATGAATGGAAATATCTATTTTCTAAATTATCCTACAAAGACAGATCCCCAAGATGGGGGTTGGACTAAACAATTTTTAAAGGTCCCTTCTAACCCAAACTATTCTATGATTCAAAGATCAGAGAAATACTTGTCCTGTCATCAGTTAAAAGTTCAGATGGACTTCTGGAAAATGCTGGGAGGAATACAGCTTTAATTATGAAGGGATGCAAGTTATTTCACAGCTGGTGCTGCAGTGAAAGTACTCCTGTTACCTGAAATCTGGTCAACCTACGGAAGTCACAGTGCAGAAAAGTCACTAGTACTGTAGGTAACAGGTTAGATACTCATACTCTGAAGTCTTGGTTTGAGTGATCTGCCTCCAGCACTAATTTATCTTATCATCTTGGATTCAAGTATGCTAGGAACTGTGATTACAATGAGAACTGGGAATTTTAACCTGTAACAGCACGTTGTGGCAGCAAATGCGAAGATACAAATAGCTCCCCTAACCCTCAGCAGAGGGGAGGATCTGTTGGCCTTGCAGTCTGTCTGCAACAGGCCAATGCCAAGGTAAGAAATATGAGAAGAAAGAAAAATTGTTCAACACTGTGACAGGTTTGAGATGAATAAACTGTAAATTTGGAGGGAGAGCTGAGGTGAAGATTGCTTGAGTGTTTGTTCAGATTAAGAATCAGTAAAAAAATAAGGGAATAATTCTCCAGCTGGCAGAAAAGAAGATCAAAATACGGATTGGTCAAAGCAGCTTGTCTGGCCAAGGGGTCTAAGGGCACCTGAAGTCAAAGTGATTTAGTGAGGAGAAGCATGTACCTACAAACTACGGAGACTGTGTATTATCTTGTGGCAAAAGGAAAGCTGAAATAGAATAAGAATTGCACTGCTAAGAAGACAGAGGTGGCCCACAGCAGTGTAGTTACACTGTGGCTTGCAGGCCAGTGATGGTGAGTGACAAATCAGAATGTGATATGCAAGACAATTGCTAGCCCTGCATGCCTATCTGTGGCTACATGCAAGCATAAATGTGAATTAGCAGGCATAAAAATATTACGTTTCTAACATAAAAACTCATATGCTATAAAGCTATTTTATTTAAATACTGATGTTTTAAACATAATTGTCATCCCTTGTCCCAAGTGCTAAGAAATACTGTCATAGATTCTATGATTCTCTATTCATAGTAGGATTCAAGTTGGCCAGAGATTTTATAATTGCATTCCTCTAATAAAGTGTTTGAGCACCCCGAGTTTTTAGCAAAAATGTGGAGAAAATGGGAGCTTGCACTTTCTTTTGAAAGGAAGACACTTAGAAAGATTCTCTTGGAAATGTTTGCTGGGGCCTCCAGCAGGCAGGATCTCTCTCCTCTTTCTTTAGTATCATAGAAAAGACTTAACCATTTAATCTTAACCCTTTCAGGAGGCCTAAGTATATCAGCCTAACATAATATATTAAATTGTTTATGATAACTGTCTGTTATCAAAATTATAGTATAATCAGCAGTGTAACAAATGTGAATAATCAGTACTGGCAGTGTATTTCTGATTTAGCTTCATTTAATCTAGGAAGTCATGTCAAAGAATAATGGAAAACCAAAATAAATCTGAGGTTTCCAGTCTGAAACCTACCTTTACTAGCTAATAGATAACCACAATTTTCCTTTAGTTTAAGATGAGGTATTAGTGATATGTGATTACCATACATACCTGTGTATAATCTTAGAAGATAGCCAAGTATCTGTCTAGGTGCATGACCATTTTATTTCAGTGACAAAGATATTTGAAAGAGTATGCATCTAGGTAGCATACATCTAGCATTAATCCTCTTGCCTTCTTCCTTCCTGTGCCTTCAGTGTCCCATAGCCTGGAACTGCACATCACTGCTTCAGCAGCACTGGGAAGGGGTGAAAAAGCCTCCGCAGCAGATGCCACCAGGTCTTACCTCACCACTGTGGTAAGCTTGCATGGCAGGAATCCCTTTAGCAGCAAAAGGATACTGGAGATACCATTAGCAGAAGCCAGCACATTAGGGGTTAAGCAATTTGCATTTTGTTAATAACCCTTCATTTTTGCCCTCAAAGTTTATCTACATTAAAATATTCTAAATGTAGTGTGTTTCTGTAAGTCTAATTATATGCAGTATGTGAAAACATATTTGATAATCACATTGCTAATTATGTGCAATCACTTCAATACACAGGTGCAAAGCTCCAGAAATATGCATGGTTGAATCTCCTCACATACAGATTTAAACCACGGCTTTGTCCTTACTTAAGTGTTCAGTGACCTGTCATTTCTCTGGGACAGTACTGCCTTTGGAACCAAAGAAGTGTGCTAAGACTACTCAAACCTAGGATTGAATTTGTATGTGTAGGTTCCAGTGCTTAAAAACTGTATTTCCTGACATTTCCACAGGTTAGGAACATTTTAAAGTACACATTTTATAACTGATTGACAGATGCATCATGCTGACTTCAGAGATGTGGAAATTTTTCATTTTCTTCTGGGAGCTTTAATTCTTGCAATGTTCCTTTAGTATATATTTGCCTGCAATACCATGTATATATGCATATGAATGTGTCTTTTCCAGTTTGGATTAAACTTAAGGGACCTTCTTAATGGTTTAATAATAAAAGGTAGTAAAAGACTTGAGCAATAAATCCATTTTCATTATATGTGCAATAGCTTGTGGCTGCACTTTTTTCTTCTCTTTCATTGATGTGTAACTTATTTTTTGCATTGATTTTTAAAGTTGTCTTCATAATGGATTGTAATTAGCTTTGTGTGTAAATCTTAAAAATTGAAAATTTTATATACTCAGATTAACTGAAAATATTAATTTGCATCATTCAAAAGTAGCACTTCCCTGTTCCCTCTAAAGATATTCAGCATAAATTATTGGAAGGAATAGCTTTAGAAGGCTTGTCTGTAAGTACTTTTTCACATTTGGGAAGTGAGCTAAAATGAGCTGAAATGAGCTGTGGCAGGTGAGAAACCTATCTACTAGTTTGCTACTAACATTACCGAAATGATAGACAGGAGACAGACATGTCCCAGTGAGAAGGGACATAGCAGTATCCGAAAAGCAGCACTGGAATTTGTTCCACTGGAAACAAATCCATTGTATATCACACAATAAAGCAACATGGCTTGTTCTGTTTCGCTTTAGCTACACAAAGCTTAAATTAAAATATATTACACTTAAGAGTCACAGAATAGTTGTTATGGAAATTACACATGCCAGCCACCATAAGAGGGTTTGAATCTAGGTTTCCACTAAATGAATAAGCCAAGAAGAGATTCATCTATAAAATCCCTTCTATTAATAGCATAGAGCTTGAGCTGGGTGCCTCTGAAAAGGGACACTGAGCAAAGAAACCTCTGGGCAATTATATCCTCACAATCTCAGTTCCCCATCCCTCATGTGCAAATTCAGACCAATAGTAATATTAAGGTCTTGAGTCTTACTGTTCTTTATTGGGTCCCTTCGTCATCTCTAGGAGGGTCATTTCTTATCTCTAAGGTTGCAGCTTCTGCTGGGACTGTAGCTCCCTTATCTTCCAGCTTGAATCAGCTCTGGGGACTTCCTCGACTTAACTGGGTAACAGTTCAAAATACCTAGGTGAAAGCTCACACCTTGCAGCCTAAGGCTTCAGCAAATTTAGCTACTAATGCTAAGCAAGTTCTATCCAAGTACTAAACCAAATTGCACAACATAGTTTAGGTTGGAAAAGCATGCTGGAAGCCACCTTGTTCTACCTGTGCATAAAGCAGGACCAGCCTCAAAGTTACCTCAGGGTGCTCAGCACCCTGTCTGGTCAAAAGTCACAACTCCATATGAGATGGTATAATCTTAAGTGCCACCACTCTATAATTAGAAAGATACCATGCAGAGGAAAGCATCCTTTTCAGAAATACTTTATATTTTCTTTTCTGCATTAGAGGTGTACTAGAAAGACACTGAGTGCAAAGTGAGGGATAAACACAAGATTGCTCCGGCTGGCTGCTCAACCACACACAGCCTGCCAACCAGATGGTCCTGGTGCCTGGCTTCTGCTGTGCCCGAACACTGCTCCACACAGAGCCAGCAACAGGGAGTTACTGCCGAAGAAGTTAGTTCTTTAGGAGCACATGCCTCCTCACATGGCAGCAGGTCCTCCATCCTACCAAGTCTGTAATTCAGCCTGAGCCAGGAGCTGCTGTGTCCAGCAGCACTGCCTCCCAGTGTACACCTTCACTGGGGGACACTGGACAGTGCAGTCTGCACGCAGAGCTGCACAGATGAAAATACAATCGTGATTCTGAACCAGTTTTATAGAATCACAGAATGGTTTGAGTTGGAAGGGACCTTAAGGCTCATCTAGTTCCAACCCCCCTGCCCCAGGCAGGGACACCTTCCACTAGAGCAGTTTGCTCCATGCCCCGTCCAACCTGGCCTTGACCACTGCCAGGGATGGGGCAGCCACAGCTTCTCTGGGCAACCTGTGCCAGTGTCTCAGCACCCTCACAGGGAAGAATTTCTTTCTAATAGCTAACCTAAATCTCCCCTCTCCCAGTTTAAAACCATTCCACCTTGTCCTAACACTACATGCCCCTCTAAGAAGTCCCTCTCCAGATTTCTCATAGGTCCCCTTCAGGTACTGGCAGCTGCTCTAAGGTCTCCCCAGAGCCTTCTCTCCTCCAGGCTGAACAACCCAAACTGTCTCAGCCTGTCTTCGTAGGAGAGGTGCTCCAGCCCTCTGAGCATCTCTGTGGCACTTCTCCAGACAAACTCCAATAGGTCCACGTCCCTCTTGTGTTGGGGGCCCCAGAGCTGAACACAGGACTGCATGGGGTCTCCTGAGAGCAAAGTCGCAGGGGCAGATCACCTCACTCAACCTGCTGGTCATCCCTTTTAAAAGGATAGAGTTTCTTTAAAGAAAAGCTGCACTTGGCTTTAAGTAGACAGTTGTCACGGTTCTGCAGTACTTCTGTAAAAAGTGATTTGCTTGAATGTACACTCAGGACTCATTGGCTAATTTTTCAACTTATATTTTCTTAGGCATCCTGGAAAGGATTCAGATCTCAACTCACTGATCTGACTAAAAAGGAAATATCACTGATATACTTTGCTGTACAAGTATTTTATCTTCATATTTTCCACCCTGCATATAGCAATAGCACATTTTGATTCAAACACAGTAGGCCTACAAGTCAAATCCTACTCCTCTGGTCTTGGAAATACTGTGTTTTCTCAGTGAATGCACTTGTACTGTCACACTAAAGTCCTTTTTGATGCTACTGTTGCACTATGTGGCCAAAATTGTCCAGAGGCACTTCACTGTACATACCAGCATATGAATTAATGTAAAAAAATAATTAGCTTAGTATTTTTTATTTATAAATATCCCATCTACTGAAGTTATAATCTCCCAAACATTTGCATGTGACAAACCATGTTTAAAATACAAATACGTGGCTATTATTTGAATCATTAACAATAGTGATTAAATAGACTTATTGTACATTTTAGGCTAATTTTTTATCACCAGTGTATCACCTGTGTTCCTTTCACTGAGTATGCAGAGAGATTCAGAAGTTA
>NW_009927959.1:0-4179 GCF_000696875.1 Nestor notabilis | reverse complement strand
GGGAAAGAAGGGAAAATTTTCTTTCTTTTCACTATCTGAAAACCTTACGGGGTTCTGTAAATAACTGAATAATTACGAGAGCATGCCAGTGTTGTAAGGTGACATCAGAAGTGCCAGCTCATGTTACATGATAAGCTTGATCCAGCAAGCTAAGATTTAACATAGAAACCTCCTATCTTTTATGCTACTCATAAAAACCTGCCATGTTAAAAAGAAGCCCTATTTTTATCCATTGGCACAGGTAGTTGCTTGGATTTGTCCTGTTAGGGACCAGTACAGTCCACAAATCAATACAACCACACTGTCCTGTTGGCACAGCAGAGCAGTGGCATTGCTTACAAACTTGAGCTGGTGTATCCAAATAGAGCTGCATTCCCCACTACAGCCACATTTTATTATTCCCCACCAAGTAGTACAGATATACCCAGAGGTTTGTATGAAGTTTGTTGATCTGGCCTGGGAAGTATATTCTTAACGTTTCTGAGGTGGGTCATTTTAAATAAGAAGCTGTAACTTCTGTGTTTACTTTATAAAGCAAAATGTTGCTTCAGTTTCTTGCCTTTTTTAATACAAGTTGGGAAGAGAAGCATACAGGGACAGAGCCATTTGCTGTCACTGCAGCTGCATGTGTAAGCATAGTAAAGCAGCATAAATTCTGACTGCCAGAAAGTTGCCTCTGAGCAGCTTCTCTGAGCTGTTGAAACCAGGCTTATATTACATCTGCATCAAATTTTCTTTCACTTGCTCATTCCTGGATGAAGACGTTCAAAATCAAGAGCTGACAAAGTATAAAATATACTTTGCATTGTTGATGATGCAATATCACTATATCGAGATACGCTAATCAAAAAACCCAGGCTGGTCTTTATTTTCAGTGGAATGGACAAAAAGCAATGGAGTACAGCATCCTTAATCTCTCTGGGGAAACACCTGACACAGGATTACCATTGACAGGTTCTGAGGAGATTGGCCTCCAATCTCCCAGCAAGATAAAAGAATGCCAGCAGTTTCTGCTCAGGAGGCTGTCAATTAATAACCAGATAACAGGCACATCTTTTGACTAGAGTTTGACATTTACATTACCTCCAAGTTCGGGAGAAAGGGAGCCTTTCAGCTCAAAAATTGTTTTCGATCTGTTAAAAAATAAAGTTTTATTTTCAGCTAACTGAACGCGCTGATGAAGCTCAACTTATTTTCACTTATTGCTACTGTTGCTATTAAATAGACATAGCTCACTGGGACTTATACTATAAACCATTTGCATCTTGCTGAGCAGCATTCATTAATCACTTCCTCTATTCACACTGAAACAACTATGATAATCAATTCTTATTGCACAGCTGTGATATGAATAATTTTTAAATTTTGCTGTAATTGTTTTTCTGTTCTACTGAAAAATGGTTTCAGAGAACCAAGGGGGTTTCTCACATATATCTGGAATGTATGTACAAGAATGGCCAAGTATTATTTGGAACACTTAATTACATAAAACTCTGCTGTAGAAATGAAGATTAAGTCCACCCTCCATCTTCTAGGTTTGCACACTACCTAAAAGATTAAAATCTGCCTTGGTCCAAATATAAATAGATTTTTTTTTTAAAGCGTGTATTGGCTGTTTATGGCTAGAATGTAGCTAAGGTGCCAAAGCAAAGGGAAGATGGATAAGTATGCAAAAGGTGTGTTTATTCCTGAGGAGCAATCAGCACTGCATCTTAAGCAATGGATCAGGTTGCTCAGAGAGGTTGTGCACGTGCCAGCCTTGTTTTTTGTCAAGATTTGACTGGACCTCAGATCTCACCCTGCTCTGAGCAGGGGATTGAATAGACTAGAGATCTCCTGAGGTCCCTTCCAGCTTCATGTAGCCTACCTATAATCCTAAATTTTAGGCACCTAATAAAACAATAATCCTAAATGTGTGAGAGAGATATGTCTCATCTGGGAGATTTTTTCTGTCTAATGGAGATCTCTGAATTCAAGCAGAAAGGACCATTCCTGATGAGAAAAAAATGGACCAACTCTTTTCCGTAGTTCCCCACAGACTATCAGACCTCTGATTTAGAGCTACCACTTTATCTTGCGACTGAATTCAAAGCTAGTTGTATTTCCACAGCCAGTGACAACAAATTTTATTTATCTGTTATATGGCAAATCATAAATTGTCACTGCTTAAAATGAAGCAAGTACAAGCTATTAAGAATTCACATTTAAGCAACAATAGCAGCCTCTTCAATATCAATATAAAACAAAGATGTAATACAGCAACTTTATATAGAACAGCAATTGATAGATTAGGGTAAGGTAGATGCATTCATCATCATAAATACACAGTATCGAATGGAGCCATGAAAAATGCAGGGTAAATGTATATACATTGGGAACCTGCTTAGTAGATTTCAGTTTTGGCTGAAGAAACCACAAAAAATCAACTTGTTAGAAACTTCTTTAACCACAGTAGTATTGCTGAGGTTGGGGTTTGTTTGGTTTTTTTTGTAGATGGTCACTATAAAACAGCTGTAGCCTATTCTGTGCGGGACAAGCGTAGCATAACTTCTACTAAGCCCATCAAATGCCTTTTGAACTTTGCCAGGAAGTGATGGATGTGTCTTCTATCAGTTCATCACATGTGGTTTCACTTCTTATGTATCCAAAAGTTTAGACATATACATGGGTTATTAGGGCATTCACACTAGGGGGCCAAACTCATCCATACAGTACTCTGGCCACACTGTCCCTGGAGCTTCTGAACTGTCAATATGAAAGAAAAAAAAGCTGCTTAGACAGCTTTATATCCCCATATAAAAGATGCTGGACTTTGCACATGAACCAAGAGGAATACTCCTTTGGTTTTCATTATTTCTACAACGGTTTATGAAGGCTGCACTACCAGTCTGAGGTAAGGTTAACGTAAATCAACTGATTTACATTAAATTTGGCATCGTTGATGTGTCACAGTGGTACCTGAGAATTATCTGAGGTCTTATAACAGCACAAATTTGTGAGAATAAGTCCAAAAGAGGTCAAACGCAAAGCCCCCAAACTGAATTTACATATGAACAACCCTCAGGGGTATCCTTGTCATACTTTTGGACAATGAAGACCCAGCAAGATATTAAGTACAGGCATTTTGCTTGGGCAGAATTTCTACACCATAGTTTGGGAACTCCTGGACAACAGCTTCCTTTTGTTTGTCCATATGATATTATACTGATCAGTCCTGAGCACTAATGAAACAAACTGTATAATCCGTAGACTGCTCCCCAGACTAGTGCCCTAACTGGCTCCTGCCACCCCCAGCCCAGAGCAGCTTTAAACAGTCAGGAGATGACTATGAGCAGAATAAAGGTGTATGCAGCAGTAAGAAGCTCCAGGTTTCAGCTTCAGGTTCCAGGAATCATGTTTTGGAAAAAGCCATACCCCCTGTTTTTAATGCAGCTGGAGGATTCTTCCTCTGAGAAACAACTATTCAGAGCTGCTCTGTATTCACATCCCACTGTGCTGCTCCAGAAGCACCCACACCAGCCTTGCTATACAGCTGGGGGAAAACCTAAGGAAGCGTAGCAGTTTTGTTGAGGAAACTGAATTAACTACCAAGGTTTCAAAACCAAAGAAATTAAGACACCACAGGCTGAGATGGGCTCATTCAGCCTGGAGGAGAGGAGGCTCCAGGGAGACCTTAGAGCAGCTTCCAGTGCCTGAACAGGACCTACAAGAAAACTGGAGAGGCCTTTACAAGGCCTGTAGCAACAAGAGAAAAGGGAGTGTATCTAAGCTCAAACAAGAGAGATTTGGCTCAGGTTATTAGGAAGAAATTCTTCACTATGACAGTGGTGAGACACTGGGACAGGTTGCCCAGAGCAGCTGTGGCTGCCCCATCCCTGGCAGTGTTCAAGGCCAGGCTGAACAGGGCTTTGACCACCCTGGTTTAGCGGATGTCCCTGCCCATAGCAGGGGGGTTAGAATTAAATGAGCCTTAAAGTCCCTTCCAACTCGAACCATTCTATGATTCTATTATATATGAATATACATATTCCTCATGACGCTGCTCACACGCAGTAACAACTACTGTTATCCTGGTGAACACCGAGGGAGACCCACCCTCTCGGGCCAAGCACCAGCAGAAGGACAGTGAGCTCTGGCAAGCACTCGGGACACGACACTGCTCCGCCCCTCCTCGCGGCC
>NW_009927958.1:0-2471 GCF_000696875.1 Nestor notabilis | reverse complement strand
GGTACCATAATAAAGTCATGTCGGTTTCTAAGCTGTCATTCTGGCTGGAGAGTTGATCTCCTGGACTTCGGTGACACTATGATGGATATAAGGAACCTTTCCTTCCTCATAATGAAGTAAATATAAAGAAGCCAGCCATCCAAAGGGTGGCTTTGCCCTGATCCTTTAATTGTATTTAACGTCTGTATGCACTTGCGGTTTCCTTATAAAGTGTTTATTTTTCAGAGTCTTCTTTTCAATCATGTGCTGGTAAAGGCCCAGCTCTGCCAAGCCCCTGGGACCTCCAGTTGGTCCCCTGGGACCTGCCTGTCTGAGGGGAGAGGGAGCAGGGAGAGAAGGGGTGAGAATCGGGCCGTGCTGCTGGCTGTGCTTCCAGCGGTGGGGAATGCTGCTGCTGCTGCCAGCTTACCTCTTGTTCCTCCGCTGCAGGCCTGTGAAGCAAAGATGGGGAAAGGAGTATGTATGTACTACACATTTCTGCTTTGGACAGGAAGAGAAAGGGGATGTCTGAGGGCCCGTGCCAGCAAAGGGGAGAGCAGGAAGTGTTCCCCAGCCAGCTGCCTGCTCTCAACTGCTCATGCAGTGGCCATGCTCAGGGAGAACGAAGAGCAAAGCCCCTCAGCAGTCTCACTGCCATGGGTTTGCTGGAGGCCCAGACTTTGGCTGTGGTAGGACAAAGAGACACGGGGGTGCAGAGCCAAAAGCCTTGGTTTGCTCAACCTCTTCACTTCCGAGGAGTAGTGACAGTGGTCCTGGAGCCCTTACTTTGGGGGAGAGCTGCAGGCAGTGTTGAACCATATGGACAGAAAGCACGTTCCTCCTGGGCACTGCTCTGACAGTGCTCTGACTGCAGGAGGCTTCCAAAACAGTGGCTATTGAGGCCTGAAAGTGGAAATCCACCTGTAAAGACATTTGCTCAAGACTTGACTCATTGACAGATACAGGACTCCCACTTTTACAGGCAAAAGATGGCTCTGCACTAGAAGAGGTGCTTGAAAGTCATCTTCTTTTTGCTCCCTGTGGTTCTTGGTGAGTCTGCTTAAGCAAACATCTGAGTGTGACAGCCTGGCTGTGCTGGATACCAGCTTGCTTTCTTGGCTCACATGTTTGGAAACTCCCATGGCCCAAGTGCTTCTGGAGTACGTCCTCGATGAGGACTTGCTTTTGAACTACCAGTAAGACCGGTAGCCTCCCAGCCATGCTGCTGTGCTGGCCACAGGACCAAAGGGCTTGCTTAGTCTGCAAGTCTGTGAGAGAAGCGTGTATGTATTTCCAAGCCTCAGCTGGGGGATTCCCAGAGGGGCTGTGCAGGGCAACCAATAGAGTGGTATCTCTCCTGTCCAACGCTGCCTGGTCTGAGGGCTCAGGGAAGCAATAAGGGGAAATGGGGAATAGCTCTGGGCCACTGAGCACAGCTGAAGATCACAGCTACACAGTGCTGGTGTCTACTGTGGGACCTCACTACCAGTGTGGACAATGCAGGCAAAGGCATGGAGAGGGGTTGCTGACTCTTGTGGGACAGGCACCTCCTGCAAGGGAGCATTGCTGACAGTGGATGGCTAACTCATAGGCTCTTCTGTTTCCATGCAGGGTGACCCAAAGAAGCAGCAGCTTTTGCTGGAGCTTCCTAGGGAAGCCTCTCCTGGGAATCCCTGGCAGCTGTGGGGGTGAGTGCTCTAATGGTCAGATCCCTTTCAGGATCTGATGCGGGCATCTGCAGCAGAAACAAAGATGCAGAGTTAAGAGATGTTTCCTGAGCTGGAATTGGGTCTGGGCAGAAGTGTCAGCCGACCTCATGCTACCTGCACCCATTTTCTCAACAGCCAGGGCTCCCATTCTTCCATCTGGCCTTTGCCTTTCTCTCAGCCTGGGGAGGAAGGGAAGCACTTGCAAAGCAGGGAAAGCACCTCTGTCCCTGCTCCTGCTGAGCTCAGACACTCCCCAGGAGAATGGGCTGCTGTCTGACAAACCTGCTTTCCTGTTCCTGCAGGAATTTGCACGCTCTGTTGATGGAGCAAACCCAAAGTTGCAACTTCTGCTGGGGGTGTCTCAGCTCCACAGCTGAAGGCAGAGATCAGCAGTGTGAAGAAGGTGACCCTGCATTTTGGGGAAGGAGGCTTGTCTGGACAGAACCGCCTTGGGATCAGGGGTGGTCTCAGTCTGCTGACTGCAGCAAGCCAGCCTTTGCCAGGGCTTGCTGGGGGAGTTTCTGCGCTGCACAGACAGACCCTTCTCCGGGTCCAGGTTAACCAGCCACTTCAGGCAGCAGGAGACTCCTCACATCCTTCCCTTGTGTGGAAAATGAGGGAAACTAGAGACCACCTCCCCTCAGTCTATATCCCAAAGGTGTAACACTAAGGAAACCTTAGGGTAAAATGCAGCTGCTGCTCCCAGCATGGGATGCTGTTGGCATGCACGGAATCTACTGGGTGGTAGTTCTCCAAGCAACCCTGCAACCTTGGCACATGTTG
>NW_009927957.1:0-83574 GCF_000696875.1 Nestor notabilis | reverse complement strand
GGGAAAGAGCCTGTCCTCTAACACGGTCCCGCTGCCCACAGGTGTGTTTTTAAGGTACTACTGGCACAGCCATGTTCTGGTATCGCTGCCTCGGGTTTCGTTTAAAGAGAAACGTGGGATTTATCCCTCGTGGTCTTAGGGAACAGAAGTGTGCCTCCATCCCCAAATCCTTAGCTCTGATAGCTCTGAAAACAAAGAGGACACTTTTTTTTTTTTTACTAAAAAAAAAACCCAAAGAAAAGTCTTAAAATATACGTGAAGGACCAGATTAGTTCTTAGAAAGTAGCTCTGGGACTTCACTAGACTTCTGAATGCATGGAGTTGGCAATACAGAACAATTGTTCCACAAAGGAGTCAATGTCTTAGTTTCTTTTATCTTTTCCAATCTCAGACCCAGGTAAATGCCTTCCAAGTTCTCCCTAGACTATTTGAATCCCACGTGTTTTGTTCACCTCTTTAGCATCACTGTGAAGTTAGTTTTTAGTAGCTGTTCATTAAATACAGCCTCCTAAGGGAGGACAAGTATTTTATGGTGGTGTAAATAAATATGCGTATCTTGTACATATTGTGGTTGAATCTTCTTATATGTTATACCAGTAAAGGATTAATACAAAAACGTAAATAATCATTTTTATAAAGGCACTTATCCCTGTTTCAAAACTTTTTAACCAGATGAGTGGTTGTAGTTCATAGAATCATAGCATGGTTTGGGTTGGAAAGGACCTTAGTCATTTAATTCCAACCCCCTGCTTCTAGTTCCATGCCCTCTGCCATGGGCAGGGACACTTCACACTAGACCATGTTGCCCAGGGCTCTGTCCAGCCTGGCCTTGACACTGCCAGGGATGGAGCATTTACCATTTTGGGCAACTTGTGCCAGGGCCTCACCACCCTCACAGTAAAGAATGTCTTCCTTATACCTAGCCTGAACTTCCCCGTTTAAGTTTAAACCCATTACCCCTTGTCCTATCACTACAGTCCCTGATTGTTGTGATTTAAACCCGGCCAGTAACTCAGTACCACACGGCTGCTTGAACCCCTTTTCATCCCCCGCTGCTTCCAGCAGGATGGGGAGGAGAATCAAAAGAATGTAAACTCCATGGGCTGGGATAAGATCAGTCCAATAACTAAACTATAATACAAAACTACTACATCTACCACTAATAATAATGATAAGGGAAATTATAAGGGCTGAGAATATAAAACTAAAAAGGGAAGGGAAAAAAAAACCCAACAAACACAAGTGATGCACAATACAATTGCTCACCACCTGTTGACCAATACCCAGCCTGACCCGAGCAGCGACCTGGGCCTTCTGGGTGACTCCCCCCAGTTTCTATACTAGGCATGACGTGCTGTGGTATGGAATACCCCTTTGGCCAGTTTGGGTCAGGGGTCCTGTCTCTGCTTCCTCCTGGCTTCCCCTCCTCCGTGGCAGAGCATGAGACTGAGAAAGTCCTTGTTTGGAGTAAACATTACTGAGCAACAACTAAAAACATTGATGTTATCAGCGTTGTTCCCAGACTGAAAGTGAAAAACACAGCACTGCACCAGCTACTAGGAAGGAGAAAAGTAGCTGTTACAGCTGAACCCAGGACACTTGTAGTCTCCCTTCAGATACAGAAAGACTGATCTGAGGTCTCTACACAGCTTCTCTTCTCCAGTCTGAACAGCCCCAACTCTCTTAGCCTAGCTTCATATGGGAAGGGCTTCAGCCCCCTTATCTAGACAGTTACATGTTCTAAACAGGATAGAATTTGTCTCACTGACAGCGAGTGTTGCATTCAAGAGAGGTGGATGCTGTACTTTCCTGAAGATAATTTTTACCTGGTTTTGGCTATTAGACTTTTGCATTTTGCTTTCCGTACAACATTCACATATAAGGATTTAACTATTGTCTAGGCAATTTCTTGAGGTGATTGGTGCCATCAGCTGTTAAAATGTAGTCACTGCAGCCATTATAGTCATTAATTACAAATGAAATTATAAGCAAGGAGCTTTATAGGAAAAATGGACTTAACAGCATGATGGGATACAAAGTATTATTAAAACGATGAAAGAAAATGCTTTTATTTCTGTCTACCATGTCATCATGGCCTTTTGGAATATCTCAGGATAATTGAAAGCTTACTGGTTTCTAAATAAAGTGGATAATTCTTGGTGCTGTGTGTATTTGCTTGTAGGTTGTTTCGCTGTATTCTGTGTGTGGTCGCAGTGCTGAACTTATTGTAGTCTTTATAATTCTATATGTATTATCTATAAATCTGTTTTCAAAGTCATTTGCAGCATTATAATGTCTGAAACTGCTCTCAGGGAGGTCCTTCTGAGCATGAATGGTTCTGTAAGACTGTGACTCGGTCTGCTAAGGAAGATTAGGTAGTACCTGACACTGTAACATTCCAGACAAACTAAAGCCCTTTTGAAGTGGAATTGACCAATGTTATTGAAAAAGGTTTACCTATGTTTACAAGCACGGGTTGATTATTAAAGCAAGTTGGAACTTTCTCCCTGCATTGTTGTGACTCAGGCTGGAAAAAATATTTATAGTTGGTTTTGTTTGTTTGTTTGGTTTTATTTTAATGACCACTGGAAACTGCAGCCTAAACTTAATCTACCCCATCCTGAGGACAAATTGCAAGCCTTTTGTTACAAGCCCACACTCAGGTGTACAAAAAACAAATGCAAAGTAGGTTGAGAACACTAGAAATTCTCTTTCATTTTATAATAGGCTGCTTACAGAGAGGATTTTTCCAGAAAGAAAGACTTTTTCAGCCTACAGGCTTTTCACAGTGAAATGTCCCTGTTTAGTTGGAGGGGAAATTTCATTTTCCTGAATCTTTAGTTGCATTTTGTAAGCTTATTTTAGGGAAAGTGCAATATTTAGCTGGTGGTGGTCAAAGGAATTGGTTACACGCAATGCCAGCTCTTGCATTTCTACTTGGAACACCAGTGGGATATTTTACAGATTGTCCTGAATGTAAATAATTGTTGCCAAATCCATTATTTGTGTTGCTGTTGGAGAAATATTTTTTTTCTTTCATGTTTTGAAGTAATTGGCTTCAGTTGCCTTGTACAACTTCTTACTTTTTGTTAAATTTTCTGTAATTGAAATTTGGCTAAGTAGACGATTTTATGAAACTGGGTCATCCTGGGATGTTTGGGCTTGAACTTGAAATCGGAGCTGTGCTAGTTGAAACAACATGGAAACCAAATCTTAAACTTATCTTTCAGATCTGTGTTGATTAAATGAGCTATACAGTCTATGATGATGCGCTTTATAGATGGCGCTCTGATGCTCATTAATAGTATTGTGGTCATCAGTGGGGTTATGCACATGCATAAATTTAAATACATATTTGTTTACTGGATGAGGAACTAAAATACCAGGGTATAGAAGGTATCCTCTTGAATTTGGACACTAGAAACTTGAATTTGTAGTCATAACACAAACAGCATATTTTCTTCACAAGATTTCATAAAGACAAACTTCTAGATCTTATTCCAGTCTCCAGTTGCACAGTGACAGACATTTATATTTGCTTCAAGCCATGGTGACCTTGTGATTAAAAAGGTTTCCCTTTTAGAGACCTTATTGCTGTGCTGATATCTTAATGAACTTTCAGATCAAAGATTTGGTTTTATTTCTTTAGTATCAAGAAGCAAACTTTCTGAAAATTATTCAAGCTATAGATTCTGTAATTAGTAGTTTCTATTGATGAAAATTACTCTGTCCCTTAATTTTAGAATTAATTACTTTTTTTTTAATTCCAAATTCCTTTCAAAAGTATCTTTTGTAAATAACTGTACCATTATAAAAGGAAGAAAAGACAAAAGCATTGCAATTATACATGCATCAGTGGTTGAGAGTGGGTAATATTTTTCATTTTATGTAATGGAGTCTGCACTTTTTTTTGAGGCTTTTTGTGCTTGTTTGCTCAAGTTTCTTAATTAGTTACAAAAAGCTGCAGGTGTATTGGCAAAGACTATTATTTTGCCTGGAATGTTCCAGAAGACAGTTTTGTAAGTTTTTTTTTAATGTAAATATTTAACTGTATCATTATCAGTCACTTTAAAGGTTCCACATTGTGCCTGCTGTGTACTTAAACATTGTAGCTTCACTTGAATGACTGACAGAACAAATGATAATGTAAGAGTGTAATCTTTATTATGAGAAGGGATTGAATGTTACTGAATTACTTGCAGAAATGACAAGTGGTATTTGAAGGGGCGTCACCATCATGCAGCTGTCTCTCAGGAATACACAACACAGCTTCACCTGAAATGCTGCAGAAAGTGTTCTGTGCTCAACTGCCACCCTGTAATTTATTTCAAATAGGTGTACTTTATCAAAGTTTCTGTAACTGATGTACAGTGGCAGAGCAGTTGACGTCATCTACCTGGACTTGTGTAAAGCGTTCAACACTGTCCCACACGACCTCCTTGTCTCTAAATTGGAGAAACATCAATTTGATGGATGGGCCACTCAGTGGATAAAGAGCTGGCTGGATGGCCGCACGCAAAGAGTTGTGGTCAATGGTTTAATGTCCAGTTGGAAACCAGTAATGAGTGGTGTCCCTCAGGGATCACTGTTGGGATCTGTGTTGTTCAACATCTTTGTCGGTGACATGGACAGTGGGATTGAGTGCGCCCTCAGCAAGTTTGCCAATGACACCAAACTGTGTGGCTCGGTTGATACGCTGGAGGGAAGGGATGGGATCCAGAGGGACCTGGACACACTTGTGAGGTGGGCCAATGCCAACCTCATGAAGTTTAACCAAGACAAGTGCAAGGTCCTACACCTGGGTCAGGGCAACCCCAGGCACAGCTACAGGCTGGGCAGAGAAGAGATTCAAAGCAGCCCTGCAGAGGAGGACTTGGGAGTGCTGGTTGATTAGAAGCTTGACATGAGCAGGCTTCAGTGTGTGCTCACAGCCCAGAAACCAACCATGTCCTGGGCTGCATCAAAAGAAGTGTGACCAGCAGGTGGAAGGAGGTGATCCTGCCCCTCTACTCTGCTCTTGTGAGACCTCACTTGGAGTGTTGTGTACAGTTCTGGTGTCCTCAACATAAAAAGGACATGGAGCTGTTGGAGCATGACCAGAGGAGGCCATGAGGATGATAAGGGGTCTGGAGCACCTCCCGTATGAAGACAGGCTGAGGAAGTTGGGGCTGTTCAGCCTGGAGAAGAGAAGGCTGCGTGGAGACCTCATAGCAGCCTTCCAGTATCTGAAGGGGGCCTACAAGGATGCTGGAGAGGGACTCTTCACCATGGGCTGTAGTGGTAGGATAAGGGGTAATGGCTTTAAACTTAGACAGGGGAACTTAAGATCGGATATAAGGAAGAAGTTCTTCACAGTGAGGGTGGTGAGGCACTGGAATGGGTTGCCCAAGGAAGTTGTGAATGCTCCATCCCTGGCTGTGTTCAAGGCCAGGTTGGACAGAGCCTTGGGCAACATAGTTTAGTGTGTGGTGTCCCTGCTCATGGCAGGGGGGTTGGAACTACATGATCAAAGCCAAACTATTCTATGATTCTATGCTTCTATTACTGCAAAAATTAAATCGGTAGTCTTGCTAATCTTGTAACTAGGGATTTTACAATTCTCTCTCAAGTAATCCATTTATGGTTTATCAAAAGGTAGACTTAGACTCTTGAGCCCCTTTAAGTTTTTATGATTTTTGCAACCAAGTCTTTTTTTTTTTTTAATATTCATAAACAAATATTTTGTTTCCAGTCCGACTACAGGAATTCAAATCCTTTTTGTGAAGCACCACCTATAGTTACTGTGTAATATTCTTGTATGTACTGTACCTGGTTGATAGCCGAGTGCTGATAGACCAGCACCTTACAACTGATTTCTCTGTTCTCGGAGGTTTAGTACAGTATAAAACAGTGGCAACAGTAGTTGAAAAGTACTAGGGGTACAATGCTTTTTTAATGCTTTTAAGAGATGCAGCATGTAGTCATGTAGTAAAGCTAACTGTAGATGATTTGCTTTTTGTTTTGCCAATTATATTTGTGCAAAGAAGGATGAGAATGGATGTAAAAACATCAGTGTTTGAATTATATCAGTTTGCAGATAGCTTACACAAAATCTAACTGTTATAAAGGTAAGATCAATAGGCATTAATCTTATTCATCTTTATACATGATACCATTGGCTTCAATGAGAATGTATTCCATCTGAATGAATGAAGAATGATGAAACAGGAAAGTATTTGGGGACATAGATAATTGATTTGGACAGTCAGCTGTACAGAAATGCATATAATTGTAATAGTTCTAGTTATATGGAATATCAAAAGCCAAGTAGTAATAATGAACAAGAGAGAAAAAATAATTGATGAATTATTATCAAAGACTAATAGATCATAAGTTACAGGTGTAAAAAGAAGTACCTATATTGCTACGAATATAGTCTTCAAGTGAGTAACATTATTACTACTGAGTGGACTTTGCATGAGTGCTTATATACTTTAGTAAGGTTTTCCAGCATCTGGTCCTAAATTTTAACTTTAATGTCTAAAAAGGAATGGTAATGTTTGATTTACATCTTTTTGTACAGAACTCTGAAATTTTCTAAACTTTTATGAATGGACAATAGTCTGGGCCAGGCTTTCAGTACATTTCACTCCATACGACGACTTCTCCTTGGCTGAAGTGTGTAAAAATATTTCTGATATATTTACATTATATGATGCTCTCTTGAGGGATCTGCATGAAAACACTGCAGTCAAAAATTTGGCTTACAAACTTTTTGTGAGAATAGGGTCTAGTATAGTGATACTAAAATCAGTGAGGTTAATCATCAGCTGTTGTAAATCAGAATATTTTCACCAATTTCAATTAAATTTTACTTACACCAACTGGGCATGCTAGGCTTATCTAATAGTGGTGAAAAAAGCAAATTAAGCTGACTTCCTTTACATAAAGGAGAATGATGCATTTACATTTGACTCCAGTGTATTTTACTGCATGCCTCAGAGCAATGGCAGTTTAATTAAATATCAGTGGAGGCCTTTTTCTAGACAGAGACCTCTGGAAATTGCTTTAACCCTTCAACATTTAGAAAGAATATGTAGAGAAATGGGATGCCTCCTTTTATTCACTTGCTTTCACAGTGGTAGAAAAATAATAAAACATTTGCAGGAAGATGTCATCCTGTTTCAACCTATTCCACCAGAAGCAGCAGAAACCAGTCCTTAAGTTTTGTTTTATGATAAAGACTCCTACATCAAAATCTACAAAAAATAACTTGGAGTTAATTTGCTTTATATGGCATATGAAATTTCTGAAACTTCTGTCAGTCACGTCATCACGCTGACATCATGTCAACCTCTGGTCATCAGACTTCTAATCAACACACTTTTCTTATGCATGTAGAAATACATATAAACCAGTTCTATCTTCAGGTGTATTTGACCTGTATTTGAGCACAGTTAAATTCACTTTTGCCATGGAAATAACGCATAATTATTATAATTCCTTGCCTGTCTTAAGTGATTTAAAATCATGTCTTATGACTTAAAATGTTTTAAATTTATTTAAATCTGTGTATATTTCTAATTCCAGTTAACCCATAGAGATTTACATTGGGTGAGGACTGGAAAAGGTTAGTTACATTGCAATCTCTTCAACTAGTGTTATTCAGCTAGCACTTTGAGGGACAAACCTTTTTTTGCCAGAATAATTCCACAGCGTGAGAAGAAGCTGAAGGGGGGGGGGGGGGGGGGGGGAACCGAAAAGGAAAACCCACCTGGGAAAAAAGCATCACTGTCAAAGGTATTAGCAAAAACAAGCTTTAATATAAATTTGCAAAAGCACAACAAAGTTTGGTGGTGGCAAGATTTACTCTACTACTTAATACATGGGAAATAATACATATAAAGAAGATCAAATTAGAATCAATGAAGAGTTTATGTAAAGAATTTATACAAAGGTTGGAATGTAAACGTATACGGGAGGAAAGGTAAGGGAGATCCTTCACTGAGTTGTGAGGTTCAGAGTGAACCCTTCCTTGCTTCCTAAACTCCTCAGAGTCCAGATGCAGCTGGATTCAATCTTAGGTTTGGACTCAGGTAATGGTTTATGTCTGAAGGATTTAGCAGGACTTAATCATAGCAGCACTTAAATGTTAGATTAACCACTGATCTCCTATAAACATAACAATTATAAGATTATAGATCCAAGATGATAACAGTTATACTATATTTGTCAGAGGGTATTCAACTCAATACACACACAGAGATATGTGTAAGCAGACGTACAAAAGTTACACAGATTGAGAGAGATATGTATATGTATACATATAAAGGTATACTTATAAAAAATTCTCTTCAAGAATCAGTGAAATACTTATGTCTAATGCCTTTTTGGTGTTTCTTAATGGACAGATATCCCTTGAGCAGAAGAGATATCAGCCCAGGTCCTGACTTCAGCCAATGATCATCCTTTTGCAAAATTGAGAGTTCACACGCTCTGAGAGGTGTATCACTCAGATATTGGTGCAGCTTGCTGTGGTCTAGAAATGCTCAAAAGATCTTACTTGGTTTAATTACCCTCCTATTTACTGGGTCATAAGATATTTGGCTTTAGTCATCAGTAAATTCACTCAGAACATTCAGATAAGGAATATTCCAAAGCTGTTAGGGGGATGACTGATTATTCCCTCTCTCAACGCCCATGAAGGAGCTCCTAGCACGGTCTGTGCTGCTCCTGACATAGCCTTGTGAAAGTTCCCAGCATAATCAAGGGATGCTTCGCCACTGAGCTCTTACAGAAAGGCCAAGGCCTGACCTTCAAAAGTTATTGAAAACATAGAACAGGCTTGGGCTGGGCAGAGGTGAGTGGGAGGATGCACCACAACAAATACGCTTTTAAAGAAACATGATATGTATGTTTATGTATGTCATACAATCCTTCGAGTTTGAATAAAATTTATATTTTGCTAAACCTTATTACTAAGCCAGTCTCTGGTCTGGTTAATGTTTAAAGGGCAAACCATCATGATTTTTTTCATATTGCTGATGGGTTGTAAAGTTCCCATAAATGAGCAGAAATGGTCTAGGTCTATCCAAATATTTTCCAAAATACAGGTGCTTCTATTTCTATTTCTATTTCTATTTCTATTTCTATTTCTATTTCTATTTCTATTTCTATTTCTTATGCTACGACAATGAATGAGAAAGTTTTTTTGTTTCTCACAGTCTACTGCAGGAGTGTGCATTTAAGAATCAGCTAAAAATCTAGTCCTCTTGTATAGTGTTTCTTTGTGCTTTGAGTTAAAAATGACCAGTGTAAGGTCACAGTAGTACTATCTAAATAACATCAGAACATAGTGTAGAATTTGTGATAAAATAGAGCTCTCTAATAAAAAATAGACCTATTCATGTCAGCTCATTACCTTTGCTTTATGATTTATTTACTTTCATGCCATAAACACTTGTGAACTGTAGACATTTCACTCTGAACAAAAAGATAGGTGATACCCATTTTAACATTTGACATTTTGAACAATTGTCTCAAGGGTGGTGGAGATCAGATCATCGAAGGCGATATATACTAATGTAACTAGTTTACTTTGAAATAGAGAAGTTCAATCTGCCTAAATACCTTTAAGAATTTGGGCATTATTTTTTACTTATGCTGGTGGAAATCAGGAGTTAACAGTGTTAATATCTTAGGGTCTACTGTGGCTTAAAAGCAGAACAAATAAAAGAGACTTTGGTAATGGCTTTTCAGTATTTCAGTATTATGAAAACTATTTTAGGTAAATACTTTTTCAGATTGCTTTACTTGCTCAACAAGAAATTCATTACAACGGCAGCTATGATACCAGAACTAAACAACTGAGTTGGGAATTGAACTGTGGTCTTCCATAACTCTATGATCTCTGATAGCTGTTAATGAATTGTGTCAACTTGCTAGCTGACAGCAAAATCAATCCTATCAACTTTACTATTTGAAAATATCATTACTATATAAAAGTTATTATTTGAAATTTGATGTATTTGGAAACATATCAAGAAAAAATGTTGTATAAATTCTTCATGCATAACTTCTGAGAAACTTAACTGTTTATGTTGCTGAGAGTTTCCTTTACAAGGAAAGATCTCTCATATATTTTAATTAAAAGCCAGACAAGAAATAAATTGTCCTTGGCCTATGTCATGTTAGTGAGCACTGCTTAGTTTGAAAATACGTGTACATCGGTTTTACATGATAATTTCCCTTTGAATCAAAACACCCTATTTGTACAGAAACTTTTTTTGGAAGCAGTAGGGGGCATCATTTCACTTTTCTTATTCTTGAGAGACATTATCCCATTATACTATATGTGCAAACTGAATTTTCTTTTTTGTTTATGGCGTTAATCCTGGGATTATGGTTGTCCTATGGTGAGCAATGATAAATTTAACCTTTGACTTCATACAGTAAGATGTAATCTATCATTTTTAGACTCTTTCATAAGCGCCATTACCCTCTACTTCTGCTTAAGAGAAATTGAGACAAGCGAGTACTTGATACCAGTGATCTTCATATGCAAAAAGTAAATTAAATTTACTTATTGTCTGAGCATAGTTTTTAATCCTATGATTATGTGTTTTAAACACTACAAACATTTTTTGTTTGTTTGATGTGTTAGTCAGTCTTTGTAATTCATAGAATGTTTGGTCCTTCGTATAGATTTCTAAACAGTAAATATAGATCCCGGAATATCTAAATGCACAGAAACTTTATGAAATATAGAAACAAAGCAAGCAAGGTATTCATAATATTTGCTTGCTAAGTAACTTTGATCAGGAAATCGTTTAAAAGTTAAGTTTCAAAGACAATTTAAAGGTGGTTAAACAACTCGTAGCATGTAAAAAAGTTGTTTTTGTAGCCATTGCTATTCACTTTTAAAATATATGCATCCATTATTTATAAAAACCTAATTATTTTTTAATTGTAGGTGAAACAGTTTAAACTTTTTTGTTTTAAAACACTATTTTCTAATTTGCATAAAACATTCATGTTGGGTTTTATTTGTAATTGAAGAACAAATTTATAGCAAGATTATACTGAGTACTTCATCTTTTTGTCCATGGTGAGGAAGTGCTGATTCATCAGATATGCTTGGGTGGAGTGCGGGCTGTGAGGTATATACTGATTTCATAAAGTATATTTTGGGTTCAGGGTAGGATTTTTCAAGTAGAATGATTCAGGCTCATAACCCTCGGTAAGACCAGAACATTGAATCTCTCTTCACCATCTCAAGCCTTGTTATATTTTAATACTGGGATCTGTTTTTATCACAGCAATGATCACATAAAAGTACTTGTCAGTATTTATGAAATATATGCAAGATAAAAGACAGGAAAATGTGAATAGAAATAGAAGCAATGTAATGTTATTTTGGAAGAGTAATAAGCTTGATAAGATACTAAAATATATTTTTCACCCTGGACTTAATATTTTGGGAGGGAAAAGGTTAAGTCATGCTGTTGTAGAACCTGAAACTATTTATAGGCCATTCCCATGAAAGCTTATATAGAAAATATATGTGTAATTACATAATTTGCATATCGAGAATGCCCATGATCACTGTAGTTGGTCTTCATAATACTAGGGCTATTTGAAGGTAGTTTCAGTCCTGCTCCTAGTTTTAGAGTAATTGTTTAACAACTAAAGAGGCTGCCAGTGTCTGTAGTATGTGCTGGTACTTGATTCTTCACTAATTCTTTTACTAGAAGTTGTCTTTTTGCTGAAGTTGCTCACAACAAAAAAGCAGTTAGCCATTGTTGGCTGGTTATAGGTAAGACATGGGTAAAATATTATGGATCCAACAGTACCAGCTGTCTCTCATAACACACAGTAGACAATGACGGATTATCAGAGTAATCAGTTCCTTACAATCTCAGAAGCATAACTTTGAAAATATTCCTGCAGTCTGTGTTCCATAGATAGACTTTGTAATTACCCTTAAGTCTGAATTATTTTAGCTAATGAAGATGTAATATTAAGAATTGAAGATACCATCATTTATGCTAGTTTCATACACTACAGCTATGTTGAGTGAAATGTACTTAAATGTGAGTTCAGGAGGAAGAAATTATCCTAGTAATACTTATAGAAAAAGAAAAGAAGAAAGGAAGGTGTTTTTTTTAATGGTACATGTGACATTAAGATTATTTTTTAATGGGCTGGGTCTGTATTTGAGAACAGAAGAGCTGTGAGAAAAATGAAGGGTGTGCTGCTTGTTGGTGAAGCAAGAAAAAGTAATGTACTAAGCTATTACTCATACTGTAACATGCCACCAAATTAAATGCTTGCAATAGACACCAAATCCTAAGAATGGTAATCCTCACAGTGTTGGAGTGTCAAGGCATGGTAACTTCCACTTGAACCAAAGGAAAATTCTTCAGCTAATTATAATAAACGGTTACTTTGCATATTGATCAGTTGTTAGAATATCTATGAAACTTTGAAATTTGAAAAGATATGAATGTTTCTGCATGCCATGATGTTCTGGGTTCAGCTACAACAGTCATTTTTTCTCCTCCTTAGCAGTTGGTGCAGTGCTGTGTTTTTGACTTTCAGCATGGGAACAACGCCGATAACATCAATGTTTTCAGTTGTTGCTCAGTTATGTTTACTCCGACCATGGACTTTCTCAGTCTCATGCTCTGCCAGGGAGGAGGGGAAGCCTGGAGCAAGCAGAGACAGGACCCCTGACCCAAACTGGCCAAAGGGGTATTCAATAACACAGCACGTCATGCCCAGTATAGAAACTGGGGGGAGTCACCTGGAAGGCCCAGATCGCTGCTCGGGTCGGGCTGGTTATCGGTTGGCGAGCAGTGAGCAATAGTATTCTCTCCCCTTGTTATTTCCCTTATCATTATTATTGGTAGCAGTAGTGGTTTGTATTATACCTTAGTTACTGGACTTTTCTTATCTCAACCCATGGGAGTTACATTCCTCCAATTCTCCTCCCCATCCCTCCAGGAGTGGGGCGAGGAAGGAGGTGGGGAGTAAGGGAGCAGTTGTGTGGTTCTGAGTTACCAGCTGGGTTTAAACCGTAACACATGACCATGTGTATTTGACTCATCAACATACAATAAGGAGATCTGGTTTTGTGCAGCAGCTATTTCCCTCAGAATTTTGCATATTCGATAATGTTATCAGCACTGTTGTGTTTGGAAATCCCAATATGAAAATTGAAAAATCTCCAATAAGGGACCAAAAATGGAAGGATACTACATGTCATTTAGAAGCATTAGTCTGGAAGAAGTACAGATGAGACATACATACTGCAAAGTGCCATGGTTCCCACTTCCCAACCATCCTCAGGATAAGTCCGTCATATTTGCAGTTATTAATATTTAATGTGCAGTTACTGTTGAAAAATATAGGACAAAATCCTGGGACTCTTCACAAGACAGATAATATTTCTTCTGAAATGTCTGTCATGGATGCTTCCTCCTACTAAAGAGAGTTTTCTTGACTACAAGGATCAAGAGAAATACGGAAATGCCATGTATTTCATCTGCTTGAAAGAATCTGTCCTTGTGTACCCAACAGAAATGCTGCTATCATAGTTCCTACTTCTTTTGTAGTCAATGTATTTCCCATCTTGATGAAGAAAGTCCTACTGGTAGTAGGAAGGAAGGGAATGGAAAGAGGAATACTGATATGAAGATAGGAAGATGTTAGTCCTACATATGCATTGCTGCACTTTCATCCCTCATATCCTTTCTCAGGATGTGTTAGATTGCAGATACTATCAAAAAATATATTTATGATGCCTCTTCCTTAACTAATTTTTTTTCCTTTTTTTTTTTTTTGATCAGATGAATCAGGTTGAGAGAAAAATATGCAAACTGTCTGAACGACAAGTGATGTCTGCTGTGGATAAAACATATGTGTAATGTACAAAAAACATGTATGTATAATACATACATATGTATAATACATACATAATACAATTATAATACATAATTATACATACATAATACATATGTATAATATGTATAATACATACATTATGCATAAGTAAAATTTAATTATCTAAATATAAACCAACAAATCAACAAAATATTGTTAGCCATTTAAAGGCTAAAATCAAGGGAAGTGTAGTTCTGAACCCTGATACACGAATATACAACCTCATTTTTCTCATGTGTTCCTTTTTGCCCTTTTTATATAGAAGTTGTAATCACAGAATACTTAGAAATAAGTTTGCCACCTACAGAGGGGGCGGAAGAAAGCTTTCTTACTCGTCAGAGGTAGCAGATGTGAAGGTCTTTCATGAGATTTTTCATTTTACTAAGTGGAAATGTCCTCTTTCCACTGGGTGGATGGTAATTCTGACAGCTTTGCAGGGTTTATATCAAACAATGTGACGCTTTTTTTTCTTTTTGAAAATGAAACCAGTCTTGGCAGTGCTGAACAGGTATTGGGATCTTCATTCTATCCTCCCTTCCTGGTGAGTTTCTCCTTACTTATAGCAGGCTTTTTTAGGTCAGAAAAATGGTTAGCCTTTAAAAATCCCAGGTTAAAGTTTGGAGAAAAAGAAGGTTGTGGCTCATGTGGAGAAAAGAAGCACTTTGGTAGCTGAAGATGAATACAAGTCTCACAGCAGGAAGCTGCTGCTGACCCATTGCTCTCATCATTCCAAAAATTTTCTGTGGTGGACATTTGCTCCAACTGCAACTGAGTCATTGGTGTACCTAAACTGATGCAGCTTCCAGTATTGATACTTTGCATGAGCAGAATGATTCAAATAAGAATAAATTCTTCTCATACAATTAGAATATTTCCTTGTCCACACCCAAAATATGTGTTGGTGCTGCTAGCTATCAGTGGCTTTTCACTGGGGCATACTCCCTTTTACAGTCAAAGACTTACATGACGAAGAAATTCAGTGGAAAACTATGAACTGAGTGAAAATTACCTCTCATGCGAATAAAAGTGAAATGCTGAGAATTGTTTTGAAATTATGTTGTGTGGGAGACACTTTTTGAATTGTGGTGGTTTATTCTCTCCTCTAAAATCTGCAGTGCTTTGGCCAGTGGCCAGCAGAAGAATTGCATTCTGACAGTTTTACCTTTTTATAATCCTATCAAATACTCTTAACTACCCAATTAAGGCAGTTTCTCTTTCACTAACATGCTTTTTCCCCTGTATTTTCCGTCAAGATTTTTTTCCCCCTGAGTTTAAATACTTGAATTACTGCTTCAAAATGACAGTTGAACATTTTTAGATATGCTGAGATCACTTCAGGTGATTTTTTTCTGATAGGTTGTTGTGACTAAAGGGCTCTACACATCCTAATGCAGAGGCATCTGAATGAAGTTCCTGTGCATGTGGAGTCTGGCTGTGGGTTTCAATGTGTTGTCTTTTCTCCCTATTCTTTTTGTAACACAAGAAAATATATTTCTGGGAATTTCCAAGGAGTACATTACACTTCATTTTTAGTTGTCAAGATTGCTGGCAGTATATTGTGGTACTATGAATAAATTATTTCAGGGTTCGTACTTAAAACAAAGGCAGAAATGCTTCCTTTATTTTAAAAAGCTGACATTTTGAATTTATATAAGCATAGTATCACTTGAATACACACTGCATGAAAATGTAGACTATTCAGAATGAATTATTAACCCAAAGCTTTTACCCTTTCTTAGATTCACTGAAGATACTCTGCAGGATACTATGGGGATATGAATGTGGGAGAGAATAGGGGATTTCTCATAAGATGCATAACAGGCTGCAGTATCAGCAGATGTCATTGTTCAGCAGCTATTTTCTGTAAGGGAAAGTTCTTTATTACTAAGTGCTGTGCAGAGACCTCTAACCATATTATTAGGAGAACAGGAGTGCTGTAGTTTGTGGATTTACTTTAGGTAACCTTCTGTTATCTAGGGCAACTGCATAGTCAGGATTGTAGTTTAAATGTAGTCAGTAAAACTGTAATCCAATTAGCTGCTGAATTTAGTACACATTTTTAACAGTGATATTTGAAATGTCAAAGTTTAATCTTGTCTCAGTGCTGTCAGAACAGTTACCAGTCTCCATGCACCTCTCCAAGACTTTTTGGGACAGTCAGCTTGCTCCAAACCAAAAGAGTCACCTGTGTATAGGATCTTTCAAATTAAATGTTTGGTGAATATGGTGGTAGGTGGCTTGGAAATAGCATAAGAGTACAGGGAGCACACTTCTATACAAAGATTGAAAAGTTTGTCTTTTGTTCTTTGATGTGTTTGTATTGGATGAATAACTGAAGAGTTGGAACTTTAGACTGACACTGATTTCAGTGGACTTTGAATCATTTTCTTAGTGTCATATTATTGATTGACAGGAGGTTTAGGTTACTTTGGGTCCAATTCTTTTTTTGCCACAATAGTTCTAGAATACCAAAAGGTATAGAATTATATAATTGGAAAGTTCCATAAAAGAATCATAACCTAAATAGTTTGAGAATAATTTTCTCGTTCCCTACTGATTCAGTGTATTTGCTTTAATGTCAAGACCTTATTTAAAAAAAGTCTAAATCACCCAAGTGGCTAAGGAAAAGTGAGTTAAGCTTGAAATAACAAAACTAGATAGGTAATATACAAGCCTTAAACCCCCCAGTTAATTGACATTCAGGATTGGAGAAAATGAAGTTTAGAGTAGGCTAAAGTATATAAAAAAATGCCCAGGTGACTTAAGCTCTTCCTGTGATCATTGTCATAATTGTTTTAGACCTCCTAAGCATCTTACCTATTAGCTTCTCAGCAGTCTTTTTAGCCAATGGAGTACTGGAGTGTTCTTAATATATGCTAACAAGATGATCGTTTTATTTTTAAAAGTAGAATTTGAGAAGTTAAATGATGCTGTACTTCCCACTTTCACCATGTCTAGGGAGACTCTACATTCAGTTTTTAAATAATCATCACAAAAGTTTATTCCTTAGTTTTCTTCCTTCTTACCTTCTTTCCCCTTTGGTTGACAATTTTAACCTTAGATTAGTTATTTTTCTTTCTTTTTTTTTTTTTTTATAATTTTTTTAAACTGTATTACTTTCCAAGTTTCCAAGTTTCCAAGTGACAGTGCTACATGATCTGTAATTTCTTCAAGATCAGGCCTAAGCCCAGCATGGGGGATAGAAACATAGTGTTAATACTGCATAGCAGTATCAAGAGGTGCAATGAGTGTAGATATTTGTTAAACTCCCCTCCCCAAATAACCAAGCAATTATCTTCCTTCAAACAACATTTTTCTATTTCTAAAAAAAGTAAGTTTGAAAGTTCAGTTAAGCTACTATTTGCTAAATGGAGCACACCAAAATCTGTTTTGGTCTTCTCAAAAGGTTCAACATATTTGAAGTCTAACCAATATATTCACTCTCTCAGTATTTTCTGCTGCTGTTATACTTTGTAGCAAACAGCACTGTTTAAAGAGTTCTGGACATCACAGGATCTTGTACTCATTCTATTTTTACCTGCATGATATTATGAAGGTCTGTTTGATTTGGGTTTTTTAGCTGCAAAACCTTGAAATTGATATTTAGGAACTATTTTACTTCTTGAGTTAGCAGGGATGAATTTGAACTCAAGTTTGACTGGTTTCATTCAGCTAAAGTATGGGATACTGCTCTGGATCTTCAGCTGGAGTCAAGTATGTCATAGGTATGTCTTTAGATACATTGAAGAACTTAAATAAGTGTGAAAATGAGTTTGAAAAGAAAACCTGAAAGAATAAACACAGTGCCTTTTTTCATTTTTTAACAGTAGTCCTCTGCACAGAAGCTTGGATTTCTGCAGATCAGAATGAATTAATATCTCTTCTTTTGTAATAATAATGCAACCAGAAAGGAGATAGTTGAAAATCTGGGTGCAACTTGTGATGCAACCAGACCTATGATCCCATTTCCCATAGGTGTTCATAATTTTCAAGAGAACAGTTATGTATTTTATTTTAAAAGGATACAAACAGGTATTTGTCTCTGTGAAAGCCCAAAATGGACTTATTTCTCATCTGAGTGAACAAAAACTCATTCCCCTTGATTAACACGACTGCCTTGCCTCTTATATATGCTGAAGTTAGTAATTAAAATATATTTAATATAAGCCACCCTCATTTTGAAGCTGCCTCAGATTGCAGCCCGAGGGAAAGCCAGGTAATTAAGTTTGGATGCAGCACTGAACCGAAGATACATGGTGTTAAGAAAACCCCCCAAATAATGATTTGGACAGTAGTGGCACAACAGAAGGCTCCCATTAGATCCTAGAGATCCAGTTTTGACCCTGTACCGCACTAAATGACATTAATTTCATATCATGCTAGAGTTGGATATTTTACATAGAGATAACAATGTTCAACCATGGTAATTCTCTAGGATGTCCCTCCCCTGCTACAAAAGTAACGTCTCTACATTCAAGAAGCTGGCTGGAGCTAGCAATTAAAATGTTACTGATCACAAAAAAGATCAGACAATACAGAGACGTCACTTCAGATGAACTAAAACTAGCAATTTGAGTGATCTGTGGATGGTCTGGGAGAGGAAGACGAAGGGAATGTGAGCAGAAGGGGTGAAGCTGGTCTTGGAAATAATCACTTCTGTGGCCTGGCTAAAAACAAGCATATGATTGTAATTTCACAGGAAGTGGCAACTAAGTACACATCTCGGAGGCTAAAACTTTGTGGATCTTTATATTTACAGGGATGATAAATACATGACCATATCTAAAACATTAACCCTTCCAAAAATCTGAGGCTATATTTGCTCCTTAAGAACTGTGAGAGAGTTTGAATGAATGATTCCAGTGTGACTGTCAGTCTCAATTCTGTCATTTCAGTTCTGCCAATAACATTCCAGTGTTTCCTGCGTCATAGCTATGATGTAACATCTGATAGCAATGTATGTATGTATGTATACATGCATATATTGTTTGGTATACGTTTTCCATTTTAATGAGGGATGCAAATGAAGTGGTATCAGCAAAACAGTGTAGGTTATGCTGTTTCCTCAGAATCCCTGTATTTTAGTACTATTTTCACCACAATTTTGTTCAGCCTTCCATTTGCAATATTCTGTTAGATGGTGTGAAATAACATATCTTCTAGCTGAAACCATTTAACACCTCTGATGTGAAGAATCTAAAAGGATCCTTATCTTGTTGAAGAAAAACTTGTCTCAGATCTTTCTTGTGAGAGAGAACCAAAATAAACTCAGGGTTCCTGGGCAACAAGTCTTCTCAATAAGAGAATTTCTACTGGCTGTGAATGTATCTGAGCTCTTGCTGAGAGCATTCTGGCTGCCATGTTTTCCTGTACTCACTGTGCTGTCAGGAAGATACTGTGTTGCAATGTGCTTTGGGACACTCTGTCCATAAAGAGGTACGATACAAAACCAAATTCTGTTTTATTTAATTCCCTGAAATGGTGTAATTCATTTTTTAGGAAATATTGTTGCCAAAGTGATATTAAATCATTCTGTTTAGGCATCTGACAGTGTCAACACTCTTCTAGATAGTGATCTGAATACTGAAAGGAAATAATAGGAATTATATTGGAATGTTCAGAAAATACTCTGATGTACTTTTTAGGAATAAAGAGTGTTGATTGTACATAGTAAATTTCAGGTTTTTCTCTGTCCTCTCTAGGTGTCAGTAAATGTTTTTATAACAACTTCTGTTATGCAAAAATATTACAAATCCATAAAACCAATGGGTTAAAGTAACATCTGCAGGTACATTAGAATTATCCTGATAATTTAGTGAGTTGAAATGATGGAAGTTTTGTGTGAACATCCTTATCCAGTGTTTAATATTTTAATGGGTTGCAGTTAAATGCGTATCTATTAAATATTTTGCTAACATTCAAGATACAACTGAGGTGGCAAAGAATTGCATGTAAGGGTAAGGACGCATCCCCACTCATGTTCCTTTTGTTCCAGATATTTTATGTTAAAATCTTCTGCCATTTATTCTCATATTTTTGATTTTGTGACATAGCCTATTAGATATGCCGCAGAAAGATTTTTAGTTTTTCATTTCTATTATTCCTTAACCAAAATCAATAGAATCAGCATCTCTAGATCATCTTTGATCGCACAAGAGTTGGTAACTACGCACTTTGCTTGACTGATTTTGGAAAAATAATAGTTAAGAACATATTGCAATGTTGTGAAGCGCCCATTTACTTAACCATCTAACCAGCACATGATCACTTTTCAGTCAGCTTAGTGATTTCACACATCAGATGAAGTTTCTCTGTCTTGCTAGTGCTGTGGTTCACTACTGTCATGATAGAAAAAGAAGGGCTGTTATCTTTTCTTTATAAAAGTTCATTAAATGGAATTGGCCTGCTATAGTATGAGAAATAGCATGTCTTTGTATCATGAAGTGCACACAATTTAATATAGCATATATTTGCTTTCCCAGTCAGGTATGCACAGTACGTGTAAGCATGTGTCTTGGGTTCAGAACCCAGGGCAGCATATCTACTTGCTGCAGATGAATGAAGGAAAACTTTATTTAGATACATTTAATAAGCATGAGGAATCATATGGTGTACTGCAAATAATCCATTCTATAGAAAAGACACAGATTGATCTCTTCACCGTGGTTTTATTTTTTCTTTTTAAGTCTATTTGTAGGATAACCTTAAATAGCTGTGGCATGACTTATGCATTCAAAACTGCAAGAGTAGTTGCATGGAACAGGGAAAGGACAGGCTTGCCTGCCAGGGTTTCATTGCAGTGTTGCCAGCTTTCAGATTGTTCCTAGCAAAGGAAGAATTCAGTGTAATTTGTGGTGAAAAAAGTGAGTAATATAAGCAGGAAAAAGCATATCTGATCATAGTCTAGAATGTAAAATTAAGTACAAATTTATTTTACTGGTCTGGAATGTAAATCCATGTTAAATAATGGCTGCTATCTTTGATTCTGGGAATGACATAAAGAATTTCAAAACTGAGTCAGACTTTTTAAGAGTCAGATTTAGCCATGCTCTAAAACTGAGAGTGACAGTAGGATATGTTCATTGCAAACTAAGCACATCTGATGATTTGCTGAACTCACAGACCAGCTATCTTTTATCTGTTATCTAGAACCATGGCAATTGCTGTGTAAGTGCTCACAGTTGTTCCCCTCTCACTTCCCATATACTCTGTCATCCTTCTCTGTCTCCCTTTCTCTTCCTTCCTTCATTCCAACTCTTGCTATCCTTTGAAAATTATTTTTTCATAAATAGTAGCTGAGAAATAAAATGTGTATTGCATTTATAAAACTTTCACCCCTAGTTTCAGATTATTTTCCACTTACCATTTTCAGATATTTATTGTTGTTATATTTTTATATTTTTTCTCCCCTAAATTCTTTAGTTCTTTATTATCTGTAAACCTGTTGAACACTAAGAACTTCTTAATTTTTCTGCCAAATTACTTTCTTTCAAGTTCAATTGGGTCCAATGTTATTTACTTTCAAATGGCAAAGCCCTTAAGTAAGGTTTAGCAACAAAGTGATCAAGAAGGCATCTGAATTCCCTGTTGCAGTAAAGGTATGTGTGAAGGATACACATGGGATATGCAACAAGAGCAGAAGATGAACTGGAATATATTGATCGGGATGTGGAACAGATGTTTCTGGCTACTCATAAAAGATCTTATCTACTCTGCTTTTCAAAGGAACTTGAACTAATGTTACTTTTGTCCATTACACTTTTAAACTCTGAAATTATAGATAGGGAGGTGTGTATATTTTCACAATATATGTTCTTCTTGTGACTGGCATTATTATTCTGCAAAACAATTCCCCACCCAAAATTCTCCAGTAAATTCACAGTACCACAAATTTGCTTTTGGTTCTTAGTATTTCTGTGCATCATCAAAGAAGGCCGAATAGACTGTCTGTGGTACAGGGAACACAGAGATCTAATGCTGCAAATGGTTTTGCTCCTCAGGCATTCTGTAAAGTGAGAAGCCACATAAGAGATTCTCCGGCAAGAAATAAGGTTACCTAACAAATAATTTCTCAATAGCAGAGCTTTAACTTATGAAAAACTTTAAGAATATCCACAGGGAAAATCTTTGGTTCTGCAGCTTCATACTTAGATTGCAGTAGATGGAAGTTAATTAGCCCTGCTAGCCTTTTTCTTTTAGGCTAATTAGTAGGAAAACTGGTTATAAAAAAGTCAAAGTCATTTTGAGAGAAAGAACTTCAACATTTTGTACATAACAGTCCCTTCAGAGGATATTATCTCCATAATGACCATAGGATGCTCTCCATTCTGTCAGAACCATAGTTCTACAGTCTCTGGACTCATTTAGACAACGTCTTAGTCATTAACGATTTTAGGCCTAGCTGCTTGCAATTGCCAGATGAAACCACATGACATGTTGTTTAATTATGCAATGATCAGCAGCCTTTACATTTTAATTAGGGAGCCACTGTAATGAAGCTGTCCCACCTTACATATGGCTTATTGGGCTGAAAGGTCATCTTTACTAATTGGTTGCTTGAAAATGTAATTTTGACACAACAATACAGGTAGACTTGTTTTCACTTCTAATGTGTTTCCTGATCTTTTTTTGATTTAGTTAATTAGTGCTAATAATTTAAAAGCTGCGTGGCATTCCAAAACTCCTGCTGTTTACTATATGTATAGTAGTTTTGTTAACAGGTTTTAGTACTGTTAATACATGGTGACACACTGCTACTGTCTACTCACAATTTTCTTTGGTTTTGCAAGATTACAGAGACTTTAATGTTACACTTTTTCAGTTAGCTGTCTGTGAAACAGATTCCTGATGCAAGTTTAAAGAACTATGATTTAATAACCATTTCAGTACTCTTTAGAGAATATTGGCATTGGAAAATGCATGATTTATTTGAGTTTAAGGTTTTCAATGATTAATTCATGAATATATCCTCAAGAATGCTGAGTGTTCCAAAATAATGAAAGCCTATCCTTTTGTAGCTGTTTGTTTTCATTTCAAAACAAAGCTGTCTTGTTTCTTTATTTTTTTAAAGACTGGTCTGTTCTTTCCATTGGGGTTTTGATATAATTTTGACAAGTAAAAGAATTAATTTACATAAAAGAATCAAATAGGTAAAGTCACCATCTCCCCCTGCACTATTTTATGAGATATGATAAGCAGAAACATTTCTCAACCTGCTCCACCAATCCAGTCTGCATGTTGTGTAAAGTCTCTCTCTTAGTTGGTGTTTCATTTTATTTTTAACAATAAAGTAAGCAGAGTTCACAGGGATTGCTATTTATGAGGATTCTAGGTCAAAAATATTTGGCTTTGTGTCCTTTCTCTCTTAAAGCTATTTTTGCTTATAACCAGTTGGATAAAATATAAGTTGCTTCAGTTAGTCAAGAGACTCAGTAGGAGTACTTCAGGCAATCATTACTGCTGCACAATTGTTAGAACTGTCTGATAGCCAGATGGATCTTTGTTTTGACTCAGTGCTGTTCTTATTTTGAGGAAGTCAGGATCCTGGACTGAGTAGTTAAGAAGTCTGAGACAGAAAGGTGGATGCTGGGAATCTGACAGCTAAAGAAGAATTTGGGCATTGAGGACAAGAGTAAGAGAACTGGATATGGCCATATGGCAGCAGTGGGAGATAGGAGGTGATACTGGATCCTGAGATTCTCTGTAATTGCCATGGTAAGAAAGGGAGCTTAAGACCTCTGGAAGGAAGGAAGGGCTCACTCTGTGGAATGAATAGAATGTAAAATGCGAATAAGTAGTGAAACTGGGGTCTGGAAGTAGGAACTGTGTTTGTGGCATATGTACAGAACAAAGGTTAAGGTAAAAAGAAGAGTAGGGAGAGGAATGGAGCGAGAGCTGCTAAGAACATAGAGTAAGCATACTTGCGTATACACGTTGATGGGAAGGCACAAAATATTCTTTATCTCACTCTTCACCTGATCTGGCACCCTAAAATACAAATGAAATGTCCTTCTTATGGTTGTATAATAGGAAATATTCACATAAACATTCAACATGTGCATCATCTAGAAGTCTTGGTAGCAACATTCCGTTGCAAGCTGCAGCTTATGACGTAAAAGTGAATTATAGCAAATTATTTCCTTTTAAGATTTCCTTTTCCTTAAATCCTTTGAGACTTTTACCTCAAGGCTTGTACTCTCAGCAAAAAAAAGTAACTAAAAGTAACTAACCAAATCACTTGTTATGGGAGAGCCAGGATCTCTAGAGCAGACTGAACATCAAGATACTTGAGCTGCGCTGCACATCTCTACTAAACAATTCTAACAGAATGGATTTAACCAATAAATTGTAGTTAGCTTTGGCCATGCAGTATCTTTTTGCTGGTTCCAGGAATAAAAGTAATTTTTTGTTGAAACTGGAGTTGTGAGCTGCTCTTACGTTTTACTCCATGAGTTGCAGCTACAACTGCAGCTTTGTAATTCTATGGGATTCAATTGCCCCCTGCCAAAGCTTTAGCTTTCAGACAATTCGTTTTGTGGTATACTTATGTAGTAGAATGTTTAGTTTAAAATGTTGATAGGAAAGTTCCATTGGATTAGCTTTATTTTATTAACACTTCAGAAAAAAATTATTCCATGTAAGAGTTTTCATTTTACATTAGTACCATTGGATATTTCATTTAAATTCTTGGAAAGTAAACGAGCTTCACTCCCATAGATAATGGCAAAATAACCAGATGAGCATGGAATACACAGCACCTGCAATTAAACTTTGTACAATTTCAAGAAAAAATTTTGCTGAGCACAAATTTACGTTTCTTCAGAAATCTCTTATTTTTATGCCACATAGGACTTTCCTACTTTCCACTTTTTAAGTCTTAAGTACCTTTGGTTCCTTAACAGCTTGGATTACATTGATAAATTTAAATATAAATAATAGGAAAAAAGTTAAGTGTATTAAAAGTTTTTGCATTCACAGAAAACTAAAATATAAAGGAATTTACTCTCTTCTTTTTTAGATATATATAGACTTCAGATATGTCCAAATTTTATAACTTAAATATCTTGCCTGTAGAGTATTTTAGCTGCTTCTATTTTTTAAATTGTACTTTTTAACTAAAAAAAGAGAATATTGTGTAAAAATATACTGAAGAATAATTTTTTTTTTTAAATCTACTCTTTTAAAATAAAGTACAGTGATAAAATATCCTTTAGAATAATTGCAAATGATTGAGTATAATACAGTATTTCATCTCTTAACATCACGTTAGCAACTGAAGCTTATGGATTTTCCCAGAAGTAGATATTAGTTAAAATTAATTTATTGTTGTTAGTTCAAAAGTTTATGTAAATCTTTTTCTTATCTGAAGTGGTGAGTGATTTCGTTCCTGATGTAAACTAAAGTAATGATTGTGCCATGTACTGTTCTATGCTGGCTTCTGTATGGTTCTTATCAGCACCTACTGCTAAAAGATGTTACTCACGGTCTTCTGCACTTATTTGTCTTTGAAATCACGGTGAATAAAAGCACAGCTGAATGTCAAGACTTGATTTAAAAAATCCATCCCACCAATTGCTTAGTTATGAAATGAATCATCACTGATTGCCAAAATATTCATTCTTTGTATGTAAAACTGGAAAAGAATGGATCAGCATTCAGGCAATTTGTTTTCCTATCCTCCATTATGGTAGATTACTTAATGCACTGTGAGATAAGTAGATGTCACATAACTTGTATACTGATATCACAGTTTCATTATAAATCCTCTTAAAAAGAGAAAACCCCCCACAATTAAAGGTAGTGAAGTACACGTCAGGTATGCCAATAAAGGTACTCACATCTCTAGCTGGTGATTTCTCTGTTAATCATGTCTGAATTTCAGGTTTCTAACATTACCATTTCTAATAATACATTTAAATTAGATATGGAATTCAAATAACTAACCAAGCTGAAAATATGATGTTGACATATTAGTGGTTGTGTTAGTATTTTTATGATCTTGTATTTTAATTATGCTATATCAGGGTAGCTGGTAAAACACCTGAGAAACATGAACAGGATTATTATCCCCCATGGTTAGCCCAAAATACTAAGTATTCACTCCATCTTATTTGTGTATTGCACAGCACTATCTAGCATCATAAGAAAATGTCATCTATTTTGTAAAAGCAGTGAGAGAAGGGGATAGCTCCTACAAATGCTTAATGAAGGCCTAAGTCTTTCAGAGCCACTGGGAACAATTCAGATTTGAATCAGGATCCAAGTACACCGGGATCATCAAAGGGTATACAGGTCTTTATCTAAAATGAGGTTAACTGCAGAATTCCACACACACAGCAGAAGAAGAGCAAGAAATGCTGGTATCATGCAAAAGTGCAGGTTTCATACACACGTCATGCTGATGTGGCATGCCAACTATGTCTGAAAGAAAAATTGTTGCTCTTGCTGCTGAGCAAGGCTAGCATGCTGCCTGTGAAAAAGAGAGGTTCTTTAAGCAACTGGTCAAGCCGCTAGGTAGAGATAACAGTAAAGTTTAACACTGACCGGGAATTACATGTCATTCTTGCTCATGTTAAGCCTCTTTCTTCAATTCATTTTCCTCCTTTTTACCATGCAGAGAAGAATATTCTACAATGTACTAATTTTTCTAAGTATATTAATTTTACATAACTCAACAGATAAGACATTAGTATGATAAAACATCCAGAGTGGTGCAAATTGCTAACTATTGCAAGTACAGAATTTTAAACACTCAAAATGTTTTAAACTGGTAACTAGTCTAACTAGTGAAAGTGATTGGTATTTTTAAAAAGATTATGAACGACACAATCACCTACTATACAGACATCCCTAAATATGTGTTTGGTATGGCTTTTCTCTTGTTTGGGGAACCTGTATCATAAATAAGATTAAACCTAAATGTTAAAAGGAAGTGATAACAATCATAAGAGTACAGTCTCATATTATTCCACAGCTCTTCAGTGAGTCATGAGTTATTAACACTTGATTGGATTAAATACATAGTTAAATCTCCTATCCTATGAAATTTCTAAAGCTCTCATACTAAGCTCCATCTTTGTATTAACAATGGATATCTTATTTTTCTTCTTTTATTGTAGTACACAACCAAAATACCATGTAGCTGCTACATTATATCAGTATGAACTATTGTACTGAAATTATGAAGAAAGATTTTTATAGATCTCTGGGATACCTACATTGTTCTTTACCTATCAAGACATGAATGAATCTTTGCTGTATCACAATGAAAACTTCTTTACAGGTAGAGAGGAGAAATGCAAGCATACTAAAGGCATCTTTCTGCAGAGAAAAGCATCACAGAGCAAAGTCCTGACTTTAAGCCATCTAAGCCTGAGCCAAACACAAGAGCTAAAAGGTAGGGTTTACTGGCTTTAGTGACTACTATTTAAGGCTGCCTTTCTTCTTAGTCTCTTTGTGTATTTACATGCCTGTTCAGGGCAGTAACAGTACAAGGACCCCATTTCATTACATAATTGTTACTTGTCCACAATGACTTCTAAGTCATTCGCAGTCCCCTGTAATACAAAACAATGCACAAAATTTGCATCTACATCATGTAAATTGCTGCCTGGATCAGTCATTTCTCTTGTTAGAAATATCTGAAAGTCTGTATCATCTTTTCTGTGGTGTCTAGATATCGTACATAACCAACAGTCAGCCCTGCAGGTCTACCAACTAAATGCTTGATGTGAGATCAGCTTTCCATTACATTTTCCATGCTCATCCCCAACTAATATTTGGAAATCTTAGGGATTTAGTCTCTCACAGGTGGTTAAATTCTTCCTTTTGTTGTTTTACATCTGACATCACATGTATAGAAACACATATTTCTTCTATTTGTTGTGTAAAGGGAATGGGATAGGAATTAACATCACAACTACCCTGAAAGTGATGGAGAAACCTTGAATGTTTTTTGTTTGTAATAAGAAGCTCCAAATTACAGAGCTGACTTTGATGTGTCTCAGAGTGAACATGTTGGGGGTCATTTATACTGAGAAGGCTTTTAGTCATCAGGATAAAAAAAAGTAAAAAATCACTTCTAACAGATCAAGATGCTCTGCTGGAGAGTCCTTGTACTGAAAGAAATGTGTGCGGTGTCCTGAAAATAATAATTCCACAGTCTGTTACTCATCAAAAGATTCTACTGCTGGTAAAAAAACTCCAACACTCCTTTTTGTTTCTTCATATAAATTACTGAGTGTTTACTACAACTCAATCTTCTCATTATCTGGATACCCCATTCCAACTCTTGCACGTATCAGCTTGTATTAAATTGCCTTTTTACTAACTTGGGTATGGTGAAAAAACAGTGGTTAACAAATGTGGTCAATAAAGGTTGTTTTTATTGTTTCAAGCTGTTAATTATATCTCAACTATTTAGGACAGTTGACTTCATGTTAATCCAATTAAATATTTTAAGCAGTGACTTTATTAAAGTAATATTTTTCTTCTGGCACAGCCACCCCTGGTTGGACAAAATAATTTTTTTTCACAAAGTACTTAGTTTATACAGAGAGCAGCTACACTGCTGTAACAGGGCACTGAGGCTGCCTTTCTGACTTCTCTTTGGTCTCTGTGTTGTCCTTTCTTGAAAAGCGGAAGCAAATGTTACTTGTAAGTGAACCTGCAGTGCTGAGTGTTATGGTAGAGTATTGTACATTGGATTAAATATAAAAGAAGAGTTCATTTATCTGGAAGAACAGTAATCCTTCAATTATTGTATACTCATTGTAGTTAGTGGAAAAAAAGACCTGTGACCTGTAGTGTGCTCACAGGCACACTGTGACAACACTCTGTTGTGTGTTTTCTAATGCATCACAGAGTCTTGTTTTGGATTAGTTAGCATAAATAAGGCACCTTTCTGCTACTGTGTTTTAAAGGAAAACATTAAACTGGGGTTCCTCAACAAGCTCTAAGGGAGCCTCAAACCTTTACTCTGAAGTCTCATTGAAAAACAGCTGCTGAAATCAACAGATAGTTCTTTTCAGTGGAAAAGTTTGAGCCTTTCTTGAACAATTCCTCTGCTAAAACTGCCTCCTTAGAGATACATCGTATTTGTTAATCCCAGTGATATTCTGCCATCAGAATGATGAACTGCAATACTTAGTGTTGGTCACTAAATCACAAAATTCTCATTGCACTTATTTTTGTGGAAAAAAGTTATTCAAACTATTTTGTGAAAATGTACTGATTTTTGGAAATTCCTGAAGAAAAGGAAGTATCTTAGTAGTTTCAGAAAAATCAATATGTATTTTAAGAAAATTTAATTTTCTGTTAATATTTTCTTTTTTCTGCTTTATACTTTCATAATTTTATGTGATTTACAATACCTAATCTATATCTTTACTATTACATCATAGCAAGACAATGTAACAGCAGATGAAAAATAATGGAAATAATTTTAACACTTGTAAACACATGAAAAGACAATGTGTATATTACTCACTATAAAGACATTATATTACTGACATTCATTGAAAAAATATATTTTGAAAATATTTACAAAATTGTGAAATTTTTCAAAAAGCAATTAAAAATATACTTTCACAAGAAGCAAGAAAAAATTGGCAGGGACAAAAGGCAATTGTTAACATTTGATAAGACACCAGAATTCTGCGATTCAACTGGATCCTACATATTTTTGGAAAAGTACAACAAAACAGTTGGAGTTAATTGTTGTTCATCACATTGTTAATATGCTCTTATCTATTCTTACAGTAGATCTTAAGATCTTATGTAGATCATGATCCTTAAGATCTTATGTGGATCATGACCACCAAGGGAAGGGAGCATCCTATACCACTGAGACATGATATGAATGACATGCTTACAGATGCAGACTAGTATTTCTGGTTTGTGTCCTTTGAAAACCACTGATGCTCACTAAATGCAGTGAACTGAAAGTTCATTGTAGCCCAGGAACTGCGCAAAAGCCGAAAGAAACTTGTTTTTTAATGAGCTTTATGTTTTGTGCTATAAGCTGTTCTTGTTAGAGTAAGGAAGAAAATTGGACTTGAAATTCAGTCTTGCCTCTTGGAAGTAACTTATTAATAGGAACTTCTGCATAGGACAAGTTTAGTATGAGTTTCTAAGTATACTTTTTCTCCAAAGATGGATTTTTCTTGCCTGACAAAAGATATTTTTTTAATCTGTGTGTCACATTTTGTTATTAAAATAATTTACCTAATTTACATTCATAAAAATATGCAATCACAAAGTCCTTGATAGCGGCAAGTACTGGTCACTTACAGACACCTTCAAAAGAAGCATATTTTTCAAAATTGGGTGATTTTTTTTTAATAATTTGAGTCAATGTTAAAGAGAAGATAGATCCTGAAGACTGGTTCAGGTAAAGGGAGAAAGTATTTTTTTCCTATAGTTTGAAAGGAATAGCAGCCTTAATTCTTAAAGTCCTTCTCAAATTTAAGTAAATTCCTCAAAAGTGTTGCTCAATGACAAAGAACCTACAAGTTTGCTAATATTGTTTTTTCCTAATTAGAACCTCATTGCTCTTATAATTGGTGTTACCTTCTGAATGTAATACTTTTTCATTTTCACAGAAGATTAGCATGGGAAGCATCACAAAAACAGGTATTGTTTCTGCATTTCTCAAACAATTTAGGAGCTATCTGCTGAATAGTATTTTTTAAATATTCTATTTAAAGAAAATAGGCCTATTTTGCCCCTAAAATTATCCTAACAAATACTTAATGTGATTCCTCAAATATTCAGAGCACTGCTTTTGCTGGGTTGGTTGACTTCAAGGTTTAGCACATCTCTAGCAATAAACAAGTTGAGCATGTTGTTTGATGAACTTCAAAGATTTAAGCGCTCAGCTTTAATTACTGGTGGGTTTAGCAACAGCACAATAAAGATAGGCTCCTGCTTCACTAAATCAAAGAAATGTGACTGAAGGCCTTCTGATCCAATTGTTCTCATTTAGTTCAGCTCTCACAAACATGGTTGTAAAATATTATTGTGGCTTGAGCTGACATGAAACACTATGTCATCAATCAAATAAATAAATAAAGAAGTGCGAGAATCGATACGTAACACAAAAGGGTGGTTTCAGCCACTTAACTGCATGTATTTCACAGTTTTGTTCCCTTCCTGCCCCTTTTTCTCACCAACTTCTATCTATGTATTTATTTATTTATTTTAACACTTATCATTCTGCAACCCAGTAAAGCTTAGAAGCTGTGGAGATGAAAGGATCATTTCCCAATCAGGATGATCTGAAAGGCACTGTTATTATATAACATTCAAGTGCTAATGTTACTCAGTACAGGTCTGTACCTTTTAGTTGTTCAGTGATAATAATAATCTTTTGTCTCCCTGCTGACACAATTATGCACACGATATTGAATAGTTATTATTGTGTGGCTTGACAGCATTCCAAGGTTTTGCCAGAGACCCTGCTATATAAACAAAGAGCAGTGAAGCAGGTTTAATGGGCAAGTTGGATGAAGCATGAGGCCAGCTGGTGTCAGCTGCCTCTTAACAATGGTAATATATATCAATCACTCAGCATGTTGTGGTTTTTTTTTTTTTTTTGGTGCTATTTTTAATCTTTGCTATCTAATACCAATAGAACATACTTACTGGGATTTAAAGGGGCAGCATTATTTAGAAGGAGGAAATTGAATATTCCCTACTGGTTTAATTTAAGCTTGTGATGAATGGATGATCTTCAAAATAAGCATTGCTGTCTGACATGCCTACTCTCAGGAAAATAGTTCAAAGAAAACTAATAAAACCAAAAAGAGGTACTTGTTTGGTGCAAGAACTTCATCTGCAGCGAATCCAAAGGACAGGGGGTTTCTTAAAGTTTTGCTTCCCCCCCCTGTAGCTTCAGGTAAGAAAAATTATTTAAAAGCCCAACAGATTATTTTAGAATTATCAGATCATCAGATTTTTCTCTGAGCTTCTTTTTGAATAATGTTTCATTCATTAAATTTCTTTTAAAGAAACTCAAGTTACAAATCCAATGTACATTTCCTGTTCCTGAAAAACACATGCATATATGTTTAAATATAGGAATACACAAGAAAGTATTAAGCATGGTATGAGTTCCTTGGCTTTAATGGAGTTTATGCACGTTTAAGTGCATTTGTAAAAGAGCTCTTTATTCGTCTGACTACTGTGTACAAATAATTTGTTTTCTAACAGTAATTTTTCCAGAACAGAAGAGAAAGCCTGCAACCACACCTAGGTGAGGACTGCCTCTGTTTTATATGGGAAATAGTTTATTTCCAAAGAGAGATGTTAAATTAACTAGATAAGCTTAATGTGAAGTTCTAGAGTAGTTTCTCAATATCTGTGAAGATAAAATAGAGCCAGAAACGCAGTAACTAGCTGTGTGCTTATTTGGTTTAATCTAAATCTTGCAGATTCAAGATTTGAACACAGATTGGTGTCTGATTTCTGGATCTCAAGAACCTTATGGTCTAGAAAGACTTGCCTATGGTTTCTATAAGTAACAGTTGGGTCACTTAACGTGTTTCTGTGTGAAGACTTCTATGGATCAAATATCTTCAAAATCATTCTGTACAGGTTTGAAATTTACCTATGTCTGGGTTTTCTGACTTTTCTGTGTATCACAGTGTATCAGCCTATATAAGTTACTGCCTGGCAAATTATGCCTAAGCTTCATGTTCTTCCACATGAGCAACTTTGGTAGCTTCCAAAAGAAACAGTAATTTCAGAGAAGCATTACAGTCATCTGTGGGTATGTTTTCAAAATATTACATAAAGCCAGCTTCAATGGATGATGTAAAACTTGGAAAGATGGTGGCACATTTATGTTGCATGTGAATTATGACTATGTAAACAGAAAACCAGAAAGTCTGTGTGGTAATTAATTTTCTTTTTCAGTTAGCATGTATTCTAGACTATATATTTCAATAAAAATACTTATTCTAGAGTCACAGCGAAAAAAGGTTTGTGTCCCTGTACCCCTATGATCTTGTTTCTAGTACAAGGTCGTGTGGTCAGGTACCAAAGATGCAGACATAGGTGACTAAAATAACTTCCAGATTAAGCAAGTCAGAAATGCTTAATCCTCTCTCATGCTCCCAAGACAGGACTTTAAATTGAGATTAAAGCTCCCTAAGAATATTGGTTAATATAATGCTGGTAATTTATTTTTCTATACTATAGGTCTGATATCAATACTGTATGTCTGATACGGATAGCTTAGCAAGGCTTTTTTTTTTTTTTTTAATGTGAGGTTGTTTAAAAGGTGAAGCAACATCCTCATGAAGCTGAACTGATTACTGTTCCCCCATTGCTTATATTAACAATGTTGTTATCTATCAAACCAAATGTCAGCCATGCCAAAAGCAAACAATCATTTATGAAATCTTGACTGAACTGCTCTCTTCCAAAATAACCCATGAGCTACTCCATTCACTGTAAAAGGTATAACTGAGTCCAGGCAAGATGCTCAGAGTTTTTGCACTGCTGTTTTGGAGGGGCAGAAGAGGAGGAAGGGCCACAGAGGATGGACTTTGAAGACACAAATGTTGTAGTCAATTAGCTAAAACGTTACAATTGGTGTGTTCTAAGCCTGATGGGCTCATTAAGCATTAAAACTCCTTGACATTTCCCTGTTGCAGTGATAAATAGGAATGAACAGTTTGCATTTTATACTTTACTAAATCGTATGTCTTTTTGGTTTCTTCATCTGTCATGTTTTGCATGTCTAATTTTGCATCCATTTTGTTTAAAAAATCAGCATTAAAGATTCTTTGTTCTTCTTCTAATTATCTGCATTTGAAAACTCGTAGTTTTGTGTCAATGATGCTGTTGGTTTTAAAATCAAATAGTTAATGATCATTGTTAAATTGCCAAAAGGGTACAGACTAATTTAGCATGTCACTGCTGCTTGGTGAAAATGCCATCATTAGTGATCCATGAGTTGCAGAGAAAAATAGAAAAGAAAGAAGGCCAACAGTCTTATAAACACCCCAAATGATTTTAAGAAGTCCATTTTTATTAAAGGCGTTTTGAAGGGAACCCTCTAAAGCCTTCTTTCTTTCAGTGACGTAGTTGAATACATTTAAGTATCACCTTGAAATGGAATTACAACTACATTGCTTTAATGAAAAGCAAAGAACAAAAACTAAATTGTGAACTAGATAGTGTTAGTCTTTTTATATCAGTGAAATTAACCTCAGGACTACCTGCTATTCTTTTTCTTTTTTAAAACTTCTCCCAGCTTTTTGAACTATTACTAGTTCTGAAAAAGCCTTCTCATCTGGATGGATGTTACTGGCATGAACTGGAGAAAAAGACTTATTGTCTTTCCTTTTATTTTTCACTTGCTATTCAAAACTAATGGGTTCAGAAATTCCCTTTTGATTTTTCAAGTGTGCTCTCTCTCTCTCTTGAGAGGAAAGCTCTTCATAAGTTCTCATTTTCTCTATATTTTTACAGAAAAGAAGCAGGCTAATAATTGCTAACTTTTGTGTCAGGTGTGAATGACAAAGTTCTAGTAGCAGAGGTGGCTGCAGGGGCAGCATCTTGTGGAAGGAGGTCAAAAGAGGAACAAGATCAGGAGCACGCACACCCCCAAAGGGACTGTGGCTTATTCATCCATCTTGCCACACTGGAGCAGGTATGGCTCCAAAGGAATTGTGGCCTGTGAATAAGCCCATGCCAGAGCACGTTCCTCACTGAAAGTACTACATCCTGTGGAGAACCCATGTGGAGCATGGGAAATGAATGAGAAATGAGGAACAGCAGAGGGAAACCACTGTATGCTGGCCTCAATTGCATGTACTACTCATTGCCTCACCGAAGAATCTGTGTAACTTGCAGCAATGACAAGGGAAGAAGAAGAGGTGTCTGGATGAAGTAACAAAGTTGAGCCTGGTATTTTCTCTGAGTAAATGTTTATCTTCTTTGATTCCCAACACCCAGATCAATAATTAAATATTTATGTTAACTGGCAGTAAATTAAGTTAAATTCCCTGAGGTTAGTTTGTTTTGCCTGCAACAGTTACTGGTGAGCTATTTCCCTGTCTTTATTTTCAACCCATGAGCCTTCTTGCTTTCCTGTTCTTCCTATTTTCTTACCATCCTGCTGCTGGGAGGTGAGTGAGCTAGCAGCTGTGTGAGTGCTTGACTGCTAGCAGAGGTCAACCTACCACAACCTCCTGTTTGCTTCTCTCTTCCATATGCATGTGTTAGTTGTGATTGAAAAGAAATTTACCTTTTGGCACTTTTTTGACATGTTGCAATGTTTGGCCAGTAGCTAGATAGGTGTGTGGTGCTGCAACAAACACTGTTTTTTCCTGATTTAGCACAAAATTAAATTTAAAAGTCTTTTGTTAATTATACTCAGACCATTTTGTACAGTTCTGGCAGTCTAATGGGACTTAAAATTAGAATTGAGAACTTAAAATACTAGCTTTCATGATAGATAAGCCATAGTAGTTTGTGAAGTGCTACAGAGGCTGCAGACATGAGAATTAGTTGTTCCCATGCTTTGTTCTTTTTTCCTACGCTGAGGGCTTTAGGTTGTCTTTATACCCCTGGTATTCTACTACATCTGATGTACCCAGCTCATGTGATTGCTCTCATTTAGGTATATGGTAGCTGCTAGGCAGTGTTCAGTTCCAACACCTGTATGAAAGATCGAATAAAGCTTCCAAAGAGTTTTTTCAGTTAACTCTTCCTTCACTTTCCAAGCCATCAATAGTACTGCAGCAACACACGCTCCCATAGTGTAAGTGACAGCAAGGCCTATAGCTGTGTTTTGTATAGTTGCGAACTATCGTATATTCTGACATGAATAATTCTATATGAAGAATGGGGGCAGATGGTTACATTAGAGAATGTTTCTATTGACTGTTTTAGAGGTTTCAACAAGTGTAAATTACAAGGAGAATTAAAAAAGCCTAAAAAAGTACTTATTTTATTTCTTGTTTTGGAGAGGTGTATTCATTTATTTTCCTTTAGAATGCTATTGCTCTATGGTGATGTCTATTACTACATACCATCTTTGCCTGTGATGATTTATCACTAGGTTCTCTGCATTTTAATAGACATATTTAATAGCCCTAACATAATGCTTAAACTTCAGATGGTAGTTCAGTACTAGGGTCATAGCAGTAACACATATTTTGCCCTAAATGCATTAATTTTTCTATGTGGTATTTTTATAATACAGATTCATATCCTTCAAAACAGTTTAGGATGAGAGTATCTTTGTTGAAACTGACATGGATTGTCATTTTGATAGTGGGTCTTAGACATGCATCAGAGATGAATAGACTTTGCCTTTATTGTACACAATATTCTGACCAGTCCTGCTGAGATTTGAATTTGAATTGAGTGCGGCAGAATCAATATATTAATATTTTACATTTCTGTACCTACTGTAAGATGGAAAGCTTTCAAACAACAGTAGGCCTCCATCCGAATGAGGGTATATGCACCAGATCAAAGTCTAGAACTAACAGTAATACCAGAATATAAATGTACAGCTCCTCATGTCTAGAGTACCTGAATTTCTCACTTTTTATGTTTGCTTTGTACTGATTGAAAATATAGACAATGGAAAAAGGATACTAATGCATATTATAATATGTAGCTCTTCCCAACATAAACCCCAAAAATTTTTAACGGTGTTTTTATTCATCACTAAGAAGTTCAGCATTACATAAGAGCGTAATTTTTAGATGAACCTGCCATGCCTTTCTCTCCCCTCCCTTCTCCTATGTCCTTCTCTCTCACCTTCTTTTTCATGACCTTCTCTTCTCCTGTCTTCTCTCGTTTTGCCTTCACTCATCTTCTCTTCTCTTCTCTGACCTCCTCCCACCTTCTCTACTTAAAGCTTTTCTTCTCTGTCATTCTCGTCTATAATTTCTGCTTAATTCTTCCCTTCCCTGTCCTAAAATTCCCTTTCCTGAAATTCAATTTTCTGAAATTCCATTCCCATTCCTGACTTTCCCTCCCATGACTTTCTCTGACCTTGCCTAGCCTTCCCTATTGTAATGCGTAGTACTCAAAATCACAGTTAAGACAGTATCTTACAAGTCATTGATTTTAATTACAACTGCATGTGGAGCTGGATCAACTTGTTTCAGTGGTCAAATCTTTATCAGATATAATCCTTTCCTCTTTACACTGTGCATCATCAAATCAATATATCCAAATGTTCTTTTGAATGTATTTTTTTTTTCTTTATTTCAGCATAAAGCTACATATGAGCTCAATAATCTTATTTTTAATTGCAGGTTGTTTTGATGAGATGCGGAGATCACATGTTTTATTCACTTTCTAAGGTGGTAATCATATTAAGAACCCATTTTATCATGCAAAACCCTCCCAATTTTTAAATCCAAAATTTGATTTCTATGATTTTTTTGGCGAGTGGATTGACAGCATTTTTGTTTGGGAATTGTTTGGTTCAGGTTTTCTTAAAAATTATTGTAAAGAAGTCAAATGTGAAAGAATACCAGCACATTTTTTTTTCAGCGTTCATCTTTATCATAAGGGTATATTTGGGAAGCAAATTTAGAGCTAGTAAATAACCTCTTTTCTTTTATGAAGGATAAATAATCAAAGCATTTTGTTCAGATTATAGTTTTATTCTCTCACCTGAAGTATTTTTTTTTTTTTATTAAGCAAGAATATGTTATTTCTTCACTGAAAATACTTAATTTTTTGGTTGTCTGCCACAGCAGTGATTCAGAAACCCTGTGGTTAGATAGACACTGTTTTTTTATCCTTTCCTGAACATTTCTTGTAACAAAATGGGGATGGTCTTTTCCCTCTAAAAACTTTGTTGGAATCTCACATTACATTAAATTGGTTCTTTCCATTAGCATTTTCTATGAAAGGTATAATTTCAGTAGAATAAGACTTCATTTTTCCTGCAACACTATGGGAATCCTGAGGGGGAGACCATTGTACATGAGTTAGTGATCCATAGGTACAGCTAACTCAAGCAGGTCGAAACCTGGAGCCATGCTGTGCTGCTCTGTGCTGAGCTGAGCTGTGCTGTGGGACCATCTTCAAGCTTCCAGCCTGTGCTGCGTTACACAGTTTCTTTGGTCACGGGATAACCTCAGCTAGCTCAGTGTAACAGAGGAGCCTGCAGGCATTTTCTCCTTGGTACTGGCTTGTGTGCCTCATCATTATCCAAAAGTGAGCAAGAAGTTCTTACATGAACAAAGTTGGCTTTTTTTTTTTTTCTTACACTAGAAATTATGAACAGAATTGTTTTCTTGTAAGAAAATATTGTAATATGATTCGGGTGATCCAAACAGAGTCTTCGCAGATGGGCTCTGTGCAGCGTCCTGTGGGAAAATCCAACCAGAATCTGTCCAATGCTGTACAAACATGGGTATTCCATCTTGTAGGATTTACTACATATATTTCTCTTTTTTCCCATCTTACTAAAACATCTACTTTATTAAGCTATTTGGAGTTGGTTCTTTCTTACTGACATAAAGAGCCCACACCATCTTTCCGCCCCTCTCTCTCTCACCTTGCCTCCCTCCTTCTGCTGGTGCAAACCCACTACCTTTTACATTATGGTAACTCTATTTCTCTCCACGGAACTTGTCCCAACTTCTTTTAAAATCCACTTTTAAAAAATATCATTGCTACCACTTAAAGCACCTATATATCCTCATGTTTCTGTATTTCTGTTGGAAAATTTCCTACCATGTACATGTTTACAAAAGAGATTCAAGCTATTTATTTAATATGCTGTGAATGCAACGATACAGTAGCTTTTTCCTGTTTTGCAAAGAGAGTGAGGGCAAGATATATCCAGCTCAGGGAATGGAATCTATTCTCCTAGTACTAAGTTTTGATTCTCCTTCCCCACTATCTCAAAGATACTCTTATTTCAGCCAAGAAATCTCTCTAGTAATCATAGCATTGCAAAAAGAAAGCATTCAAAGGTATTTTCTCTGCCTTCCTATTTTAAATGGACTTTTTCTCAGTGCTCTGTTCTCTTTTTTTCAGTGGTTGTATTTATCCATCATTTTGCTTAAGCAGTCACTTTTTAGGTTTTGATTACCCTTACTTTGGGCAATCCCTTCTCTTTAAAATAATATGATGAAAGCAAATCCAGTGAGGCTTACACAATGAGACATTTAAGGTGCCGCTCAATCCTATTTGGTCTTCCTGAGACAAAGATTGGTCTCTCCTTTCACAGAATTCATGATCACAAACCTAGCTGTTATTATACTTATAAAAGCAGAGTATGCATACAAATATTTATTAACTGTATCAATGAAATGCACTGGAATGGTTCTTTCTGCTGCTTCTTGATTTACTATGAAAAGAAATATTTGTCAGTTCCAGGGAATAAGAGCATTTTGACTAGGAGGATCACTTCAGTCTTTCTGAACAAAACACTGGCTCTTAATATTCTTTTGATAATTTTAACAGAAATTATGACACAAGCAAAATAAAAATTTTAAGTGGGTTTTACTTAAATTGATAAACTCCAAGATATTCAATATCCACTTCGGCAGGTTGGTTTATGTTCCTTAGCTGAATCCATGTGGATGAAGCCTGTTACAGTACTGGGTTTTTCAGGATAGATTTATAACTAACTAGTGATGGAAACAGGAAAAAACCCCACATGTTTGACACCTAGCTCACAATGAAAGCCCACAGCACTTGTGTGCCTCTTTGGAAGCATTGATTAAGAAACCTAAATACCTCTGAAATGTTGTGAATTGTTTTGATGTTCTGTTACATGGCTTTATAAATAATTTAAATAGCTGGAGAGGACAGATGGACCTACAGAAGTTGGGGCAAAAAGTCAGTTTCTTCTAACATTTTTGGTTCCGGTTTGGTGGTTGCAAAATCTTCTCCTTCAGTGGCATGTCTGCCAGGCCAGAAGAGACACTTATCACCAGCTGTATGTCAGCTGCAGGGAAAGCATGAGTGTTGCCTGTTTGTGCAAGTAAATCAAAAGTGCTAAGTCCTTTCCAGAGTTGTTTGAGAGAGGATGCTTTATTCCTCTGTCTCTTTGTGCAACTATATGATCCCACTCATAATCTAGCTCTTCTGTAATCAGTTTGTGAACAGAAAATGCTCCTGCAGCTTTTTTTTTTTTTTTTTTCACTTCTAAGACAGAAAGCTTGAATTTAAAATAAATCATTTCAGTTCAGAAATGTATCTCTTTCTGACTGTTTACGCATGAGATTAAAATCTATTTATTGGAATGGAGTCTGAAGAGGAACATTCTTTCAAGTGATTAGTGAATTTTTATGCTTGATATTGGAGCTTTTGGAACTAAGCCAAGGGATTTTTTTCCAATTGGTTCTGTTCAGGGAAAGTTCCACAGGCTATATAAGCATAATCACTGAAGATTTTCAGGTTTTGTGATCAGGTTATTGACACTAACAAAGAAGAAAAAAGGAAATTTGAAGCCAGAAGAAATAAATGAGATTGGTACAAGTAGGAAGAAAAAGGTAAATTATTTGTTAATATGAATGTTGAGCAATCCAAATTCCTGAAATGGAAGAAACTGTATTGATTTCCTCCTGTACTTACTGAAAATCTTTAAAAATATAAAAAGAAGCAACAATAATTTGCAGCAAGGTTTCTGTGGAAAACTGTGAGATTTTCTGATAGTGAAGTTTCTACATCAGAAATGCAAAGCTAGGCTTAATAGAAACACCATGTTTTTGTAGCAGATGAAGTTCACTTACCTGCATAACATTTCTTTTGTCTTTGCTTTGAGATGCTGGTGTGATATAAAAGGGCATATAGTTCTAATCACAACAGAGTAACACTCCACTGATGACACCTGCCATCAGTTCCTTACTTGTGTTATCTCTACAGTGGCCTTAGTTTTTAAACAGTTCATTCATTGGAGAGGAAGGAAAGGTCAGTGATCTCTTATTGTTCAACAACACCAAGGGGTTTTCTGAGATTGGCAGCCAGCAGAATGTTGCAGTGAAAGTACTGTACAGAGCTGCCAGCACAACCATGCATGGATCAGCATTTCATTACGAAAATAGCAAATGACTAATGCGTTTTCTAGGTCAAGGTGGAAGAAGTTAAATAAGGATACTGATGGCTTGAGTAGGCAAAGGTGGGTATTAGGTGCACTGCTCCACAGTCTAGTCCTCTTTTCTTTCACTGTATAACAATAAAGACCCAAGCATTATAATGCTAACCCTGATTTTAACAAGTTGGACAATACCATCCTTTTCTTAATTTCTTTATCTCTTAGCTATAGTAAGACTGAAATAGTAGGCATTAGTGTGGACAGAGTTGATGTATCTTCCTCTTTGGCAGAATTAGTTTGAAGGAAGACCTCCAGACAGTGATCAGGGTACTGAGGGTTTTTGAACTTTTCTTCTTCACCTGAAAAAAATTATTTGTTTGGATACACAAGAGGAGCCTAGCTACGAATACTTACTTCTCCTAAGGAATTTTAGATGTCTGTCATGATTTAGAGGAAAAGGAAGTAGTTTAGTAAAAGCTTTAAAACATTTACTTGTTTTCCAAAATGTTGCTCATAACCATAGCATATCCTGAATGAGCTGGTCGAACGGGAGGTTTACAGGGACACTACTTAAGAAACTTAAGAAACTAAAGAGAAAGAGTGACTTCTAAGGCAACAGGATAGTATTGCCAGATCTTTAAAGGTATGACCCTACTCTTCAGTTTAGAAGTGTCTGAACAGAAAGTCATTAGGAAGAACAGGCTCAACAAGAAAAAAAGAGCATTGAAAGACTATTTCAGGAAATCTCAAGACAGCTAATTAGTGTCTGTCCTCTAATTATTCTTCGGTTTAAACTATTTCTCAGTTGTTTTACTTTTCTGAAAATAAGAAAAATGAAGAGGTTCTGCCATTAAACAGTTCATAAAAGTAATCTTTTACAGTTCATGAGTAAGCTGGAAATTTATCAGCTATAATACAATGCTGAGCAAATTTCAAACTTTCTAACTAAATTTCTAACTAAAAATCTAACAGTTTGATGAGAACAATTTTTTTTTTTCCCAAAACCTATGACAATCAATTGCCTTTCTCCTATGTCCTTTTACTCCTCCTTTATAGAAAGAACCAGCTGAGGTTAAAATAACATTTTGTTTATTTACAATAGTGATATGAAGGCTTAAATTTAGAATTTGCACAATTCAGAAAGAAGTCTGCATAAATGTGACATAGGCACAAGTGACAGGAGCTGATCTTTTGCCTTCAGAATGCTTTTCTAAAGGGAATTCTGTTGCAGAGCAGGTGGCTTGGCAGATAGAATTCCACCTGGATAAACCATGGGACATCAAAGTAGCCTGTTACCTACTGAGATATAGGAACCACAACAGGAAATTGGGATGAAGTATAAACCCCTTTTTGCTACAAATCCAGAGCCAAAGAAGGTGTTATAAGTTTCTGGTTTGGTTTTTATAGTGAATGTTTCTTACTTTTTTTTATTTTAGTTAATTTTGTCTTTTATTTCTTACATTGTTAATCAGTTTTAAATTATTACAAAGGCAAAATATAGGTTGAAAATTTAGAATGTATTTGTGATTGTAGAAAAGGCGATCTACAAGTCTTAATTCTGAGGTCAGCTCACATTCCTCATGAGGTAAAATCTGACAGGAGGTTAGATTATGTATGCAGACTTTGAGCCTCTCTTTGGAATGAAAATAAAACTTTTTTTTTTTTTAAGTTGAATGTATTTCAAGTTTTAAAAAAACCCACATTTTATTTTCAGTCCTTGCAAAAAAACCAGAGTCTTTATCCACAAGACAACTTAGAATTGTCACCAAGCTGCTAGATAACAAGCTTATATTGTTCAGGAAAATATATTACAATTTTATCTACTTGTACTGTTCAATAAAACATTAGTATCTCAGGATTTTTATTTAACTACAGGCAACCTTAGGCCAGTAATTATGCAACAATTATAATCATAAAAACTGTCCCCTGCTGCTCACCTAGAAACAAGAATATATTAAACCAATAGTAACCATCTAAAAGGAAAGCAACAAACTACACTCATTTTTAATGCTCCTGCAGTGCACCATGGGAAGCTAATAATTCACCCTCTAATTAGTATCCCTTCTGCTGCTGTTGGCGCAAGGACAGACAAAGAGGTATCCGCTTCATTACAAACTTGCCTTGGTAATCTTTAAATGTCTGTCTTCTCTGCAGGTTGAATGCATGCAATAGGGACAAATAGAATGTGCAATTAAAAAAGGTTTACTGGTATCACTAGTCTGACCATGCATCCTAAGTCTAATGAGTATACTAAGAAATAAAAAAAAGGCATTTGAATATATTTTTTTGCTTTTTTGGCTATGTTATAAGTCTTCCTTTTTGTCCTTCATTAGTTCCTACATTAGCAGGAAAAAAGGAATGTACCAATGGGGTAAAGATATGATAACTCCACAACATACCTGCAATGATAGTATTGTTTAGAATTTGAGCAATTGGTAAATGTTATCAATTTAGCTTGAGAAAAAGTGAATGACAGCTGGCCTTAATTAATTGTTTAGAAGGCTGAGTTTAATTGTTTCAAAGGCAGTGTATTAATTTTAATACATTTCTGTTTTAAAAAACAGAATTATTTTGCCACAGGGCACTATGGGTTTGAAATACATGAAGCGCATCTACATCATTTTTAGTACTGTACAGATTATAGTGATAATAGTACAATGATGTATCCCTTTAACTATCTTGTTTACATATGCACACTGTATTTGTTGATTAATTTAAGCTTATTAAAGAAAATGCTACATGCCTGAGAGTATTTTTAACTGATTCTCATTATTATAAAGGAATTTTAGTTTTTACAGTGGCCTACTGCTACATTAAGAAGCAAGGCCAGCAGTGTACTGGACAGCACTAAGAGCTTGTGCTCTGGTTCAAATTTGGCCTAAATCTGTCATGTTACTTCTGTTTCATAGCTGTGTAGTGATCTGTGTAAAGTCCATTAGTAGTCTCATAACAAAACTAGATGTAATGTTGCCTTTTCAGTTAATTTTGAGGATTATTGATTTTTAGAGGACCTGTCTGTTTACCTTTATTTATATCCAGTCCTGCCCTCTGTGAGATTTTGTTTGTGTAATCTGTAGGAGAACTGTGTGTACTTAAGCGAGTTGAATACCATGTCACATTTTTGTGAAGTTAGTAGCAATTTGGAAGTGAATCACCACAGCAATTAACTTAAAATTTTATTTTCTATTTTGAACTATATCAGTGCTGCTGTCTGCTGAATGGGTAACGAAACATATTTTTTGTAATAAATAGGTACTTTGAAGGAAGTTAATGGAGCCTCATAATTCTTCCATTTGAATATTGCAAGCTAATCACAGCTGAGGACTGGATTATCAATAAGAAAGGATGTAACACTCTTGTTCACCTACCCTCCAGCCTCAGTGGTAGAACTTGTTCTGTCCTAAAAGTAATAAGGCTTCTTTAACCGTTTCTGTCATTGTATCTGTTTCTGGTTGGTTTGTGACTCTGCCTCCAGAAATGCTGAGCAAGCTGTTCTTTCATACTAGCTAACACCTTTCTCTACCCATGATCCTCTTCCTGTCAGCCTTCCTATCCTGCTATTGTTTTGACAGCTTACCCTACCCTGCTTTTGTAATGCTCTATTCTCCTTCCTGGTGTTTCTTCACATCTGTTTCTACTGCTCTTCCTCTGTTTAGGTCTAGCTGTCCTAGTGCTTATCTCTTCTTTACTTTACTCATCTTCCAAATCTCAACAAGATAACTCCACAACAAGATAACCACATCAAGTGGTTGCAGTATAAAGCAGAGCACTCCTCTGTAACAGAAGAATATATAAACTAAGAGGCTGATCCAGCATTTGCTAAGGCTTTCCACTATTCTCATGAGTACTAGATCAGTTCCTAAGTTAGTTTTTAGTTTTAATTTTAGTTTAAGAAGCTACAAGGGAAGAGCAGGAGTGTTCTCTATCGAACAAAATAGATACCTGATTTGGTTTTCCCTCCATCTGAAATAAAGATATTTCAGAGTTTCTTACAGGAGAGTAAAAGGACATACAGTACATGCGATAGAAACATAATTGGTTTACTTCCATTCAGATAGTGCTTCACTGTTGATCCTGATTTGTCCTAAATCAAATGTGGCCAAATTAAGAAATGGAAAAAATTACAATCTTAGGATGTGTGTACATTTGAAAAGGAAGTTGATGCCATTTTAAGCCATCTTAGGAGTCATGTTGGGAAATAAAAGGTCTGGAGGTTATCCTGATTTAAAATCAAAGAAATTTAGGGAAAGCTTGCAAGTTCTTATCAGTACTGTTTCTGTCTGGAGAATAAATGCAGAACTTGATCAATTCCACAAATCTAGCCTTAGGTGTAAATTCACTTGAAAATGTCAATAAAATTGGATTTTATTGGCAGTCAATCAAACTAAAAATTACTTGAGTTATGCATAGGTTCTATTATTGAAGTACCTTGATAAGAAAATAATTGAATATAAATTATAACATGTTATTTTAGTGCAACATGAAGGCACATTTTGCATGACTAAGATTGGAAACAAAACTAATACTTCCTAATGATATTCCCCTTAAAAACATATGCTTGTACTAATGAATACAGCATGGGTCATTTTCTTAAATACTAATCAATCACATGGTGGATTTAATGGATCTGGATGTAGCACTAGGACACTTCTATAACTGGCCATTAATCTCAATGGAAATTCTTTCTGCCTCAGTCATTATTGCTTATTGGTCTGGCACTATTGACCATAACTTCTCTTGTTATTATCTCATATGAATTGCTTCTCATCCAGTTGTGTGGTGCATTGCACCAGGTTACGTTGTTTTCTGTAAAATACTATATTAAGTCTCTAATTTTTAATTCTCTCTGAAAAAAATGTGTTATATATTTAGGACAAGTTCTTTAAACACTTTTTTGAACACACTGGCTTCTTTGGGAGAGGCCAGCATCTGAGAGGCAGAAACACTCTCTTCAACTAGCTGTGCTACAGTTGCGGTGCTAGAGCTGTACTTTCCTCAGAAAAAATGTTGTCCTTTTATTCTATAATATTTTTGTCTTGAATTGAAATAATAAACCATCCACCCACAATTTTTGTGAAGTTTCCAGCCACTCTGGTACATTTTCTATGGTAAACTAGAAACAGTAATGTCCGGACCAGCAGAAGAGGTACACTGGGTAGGCTCACAAACTATGTCCTTGGCCAACTCTTAGCTTCCACAAAGAAGGAAACCTGCAGTTAAGGTAACTCATTATGGGCTAGAAGGTTAAAGAATCCATATGAATGTTATTTTTGGTGTCATTCCTTTGCACAGAATCATGCCTGGCTTGCTCAAAATGATCTATTCCCTGTAGAGTCTGTTCCTTGGTTTCACTTTCCCAGAAATGTTCACACTCTGGAGGGAAAGAAAAAAAAAAAAAGGCTAGACACAAGCCTCATGGTTTTCTATTTTGTAACTCCATATATCTTGAGTCTCAAATTGCCAGTCTCTGCTATTCTGGCCAAAGGTGAAGTTGTGCTTCACTCGTGTTCTGCGTTTCTAGCTACTTTCAAAGTTCAATTCAGGGAAATGGAGCCAACAAAAAAAATGGATTTTGATCATTTTTGTAATGAATGATGGCAACCTGGGGAATTATTATAATAGTAAATATATTAGAGTTATAAATATTGGTAAATAAATTTGTATAGATTCCAGATTCATAACAGTGATACTTTAATTATCTTTATTCTTTTACCCTAATTCTCAGAAATAGTTCTATTTCTGTAAAAATTAAAAATGTAAACCAAATTATGATTGATCATTTTTTAATCCAGTGAATGCTTTTCCTAAATTTATTTCTGAACATTGATCAAGATTATAAACAGCTCAGAGAACAACTCAGTATTAGAATTCAGTTTTTAACATGATCATTGGCTGCTCTGAGTTTCTGCTATAAATAAATACTTCTCTTAAATAAACCATTTGTTTCTGTTTGGTGAGATTTTTGTTAAGGAAAAGCACAAGCCTAGAATTGCTTGATGTCTAAATTGAACATTACTTCCAGGAAGTTAATTTTCTTTGTTGATGAAATGCTTGCCATGGCAAAAAATATAGTAGAGCTTTCCTAGGAAGGGGAAACTGTATACTCATGAGACAATTTTCTTGTGTGTTGCACCATATTTAAAAGACATAAAAGGTGTAAAATTGTTGCTGGAAAGTCAGGAGGGAACAATGGACTCCATATCACCAACATTCTAGATTAGGTTTCTAGAACAGCTGAATTCTGCTAGATTGCCTTCAGCTGACATGCTCATTTTTGTCTCCCACAGGCTTTAGGACATAGTTTTGTACCTAGTAAATCACTGGCAGTTTTCTCTTGTGGTTTCAATGCAATCGGCTTCAATTTCTAGTTTCCACAGGTGAGACTAAGAACAAACAAATAAAAAAGAAAATGGAATAGTAACCAATAAAGCCGATGAAAGACAGTATTCTTAAGCAGCTTTGTAAAGAGGCCAATACTTAGTACAGTGATCCATTATTTTTCCAACATACATGTCTCATTTATGAAATAATTTGATTTATGGTATGTAATGTTTAATAGACTCACAAGGAAAGGATAACTAAAAATGTAATTACTGTTTCTTAAGGTAACCGCTTGCTGAGGCAACCCCTCACCAGCAAGGTAATGTACTGTTATGCTAGTTTTTTATATACAATAACTCCTGCACTCCTTAGATATTTTCACAAATTCTCCAGTGATAATCCACATATTGGACTAGAACACGAAATTACAAAGTTTAAACCAATATATTACTCATTGTCATTTATATTGCTTGAATATTTCAAAGAGTACAAAGAGATGAAGAATATTCAGAATATCTTAGACCTAAAATTATGAAAACCAGGAAATACATCCTTAAAAAAGTTTTATGATGTACAAATGTTTGCCTAATTATACACAATTGAATAGTAAGTTTATCATCATTGTTGTCACTTTGAGTTCCTGATCTGTGACTTTGAACACAAAGTGCCTGCAGCATATATGATTCCATGAAGATGGAATATAATTTGTGTAGCTGTATAGAATCAGGATTGCCAAAGTGTTAGAGACTGATGATTAGTGTAGTGACTAGTGGATACAGTAGTGGAAAAGTCCAGACCTTAGTGATGATCATGAAGTTTTGAGTGGCTATTATATGTAGGCAGTGACATTTTTGACATGTCAGAAAGTATGATTTTGTTAAAAGGAATTTATACCTATTTTTGAACAGCTCTTGTTTGCAACTTTTGTTATTAATAGTGAATCATCTAACATGTCATGACCCTTTAGAGGACTACATTGTAAATTAGATTTCTTTTCTGAGTTGGGCTACTGTTATTAGGCTGAATATGCTGTGCATGCACAGGATCGAATGATTATTAATAGTTCTAGTCTTTCCTGGGTTGCTAGCTGCACAATAATGAAAAAAACATCATGGTCAAGGTACAAATCAGATTGAAACATCTCCTGCGACCTTCTAATTCTAAATTTATACAAAGCAATTAAAAAACCCTTGTACTTTCATATTTCTTTTAGACTGCACTAATGGTTTAGAAGTAACAAGGTAAGATAGACATTCTGATTAAAAGAGACCAGCAGTTCACAGATCAATAAGAACAGAAGGCCCTAATACCTTCTCTATCTCTGGATGATGTATTTTGTTCCACTGACTTTCAGTTTAGAGATATTGAAAAAAATTTATAATTTTAAGATGAGACAGTTTTGTTGCCCAAATTCTAGAAGAATATAAAATTTAGTAATATGTCTACTAATATGCCTATCCTGTTATATGTATTGCAGTGAAATTAATGTGGCTTATGTCATATAAGATGCATGAAGGTGTGTCCATATTATGTATTTGATACACAGTGAGGGCTCTTGTGAGACCCCATTTGGAGCACTGTGTGCAGTTCTGGTGTCCTCAACATGAAAAGGACATGGAGCTGCTGGAGCATGTCCAGAGGAGGCCACGAGGATGATCAGGGACTGGAGCACCTCCCGTATGAAGTTAGGCTGAGAAAGTTGGGGCTGTTCACCCTGGAGAAGACTGTGTGGAGACCTCATAGCAGCCTTCCAATATCTGAAAGGGGCTGGCTACAAGGATACTGGAGAGGGACTCTTCATCAGGGACTGTAGTGGTAGGACAAGGGGTAATAGGTTCAAACTTAAACAGAGTAAGTTTAGGTTAGGTAGAAGGAAGAAGTTCTTCACAGTGAGGGTGGTGAGGCACCGGAATGGGTTGCTCAAGGATGTTGTGAATTCTCCATCCCTGTCAGTGTTCAAGTCCAGGCTGGACTGAATCTTGGGTGACATGGTTTAGTGTGTGGTGCCCCTGCCCATGACAGGGGGGTCGGAACTAGATGATCTTAAGGTCCTTTCCAACCCAAACCGTTCTATGATTCTAAGGGACTTCTGGGTTCTTTCATAACTACAGAAATGATTGGTAGCTGAAGAAGAGATAGACAATCCGCGATTTTTAGACAATGAAATATTTTGAACCAATTTTCCATTTAGAGAAAATGAAAATGTCTTGTTATGATAATTAAATAATTAATGAAGACAGTTTGGAGTAAAATGGAATACACTTTATTATTTAATTTAATTCTAACTTTCCCATTTTATTAGTGATGATGCTGTTAAGCATCATTCACTTTTGTCAAATATTGTCTTGTGAGTTTTTTTCCTTGAATGATAGCATTTGATCCTTTATTTGTCTAGTGTATTTCTGCTTCAGACTGATGATTTTTTATTTCTTTTAATCTGCAAAGTCATTGATGCAGCATCTTATTATCAGTTGAAACAGGTTGAGGAGCTGGATTGCTTCAGCAAGATTACAACAGCATATTAGCAGTGTCTGTCTCACTCTTTTAAGAGTGATGGTGGCTGCTTCTGCTATGTAGGCTAATAATTATTCATTGATTTATTTCACATCATGAAGTCTGCCTCCAACCTTTCCAATGCCTATTCCACAAGATGAAAAGAGATGTTTCAAAGTAGTAGTTGCCTAAGGAGGAGGAAGGTGTTTGATGCTATTGCTAAAACAAGTGAAGAAGAGCTTGAACTATCTATTTCAGGGCCAGTGTCTCAGAAATGTATTATTTGAGCAACTGTAAAAATTAGTTGGGAAGCTGACTTTATCTATGCAGCAGAGTAGGAAGGTGAGAAATGCCCATCCCTGGACATCTGAGCTTTTTCCGTAAAGAATGCTGTTTCTGTAGCATTAGACCCCTATAGCCCACCTCAGAGACATGCATTTAACGCCAAGTCATTTTGGCCTGCTAAGCCTTACATTCTTTCAAATGTGCTGCTCTTCAAAACAGTCTCTTCTTAGACAGTCTTACTGCTTTTGCTGTTGTTGGAGGACATGTCTGACGGCCTTTTTTGTCTTTCTATGATTTTTTTGGTTCTTGACGTGGTCTTTGACCCAGCTGCCTCAATGTGCTGCTGGTACTCCCTTGTCTCTGCTCTTCCTCTATTCCTGCACAGAATTTGTAGCTGTGCTGTACAGCCTCTGTTTTAGGTTTTAATTTAAAACTCTGATGCAGTCTTTAACATCTATACCTCAATTGCGGGAGTACAATATTCACAAGAATGTATGATTACTGCAATATTCACCTATGCTACCTTGGAGATGCTTGTCCCGTAAGGGTTGCTCTTAAGGCAGGGACAAAGCAGGTACAAAGCAAGCTGTCTACTGTCTCTCCTGGTGTCAGCTCTAACATCAGGGCACAGATGAAACATTTCTAGTTTCTCCTGTAGGGCTACACAGCAGGATACATTGCACCAACAGCTGCAGTGTGTGTTGAAAGGCTGGCTCGTATTCTGTCTCTTTACTGTACTCACCTCTGCAAATTCAGCAACAGCAACTTTAACAGACTCTGGGCCTTAGATATTGGGACAATATATTGATATTCAGTAGGGAATCATACTAGTACAAACTAATCTTTCTTTCCTTCCTGTCTTGTTCACTAAACACTAGAAACAGCATGAATCTTTCTGTTCAGAATTTTCTGAATCCAATTTTCATGACTGTAAGAAGCTATGAAGGGTATTATTCTGGAAAAAAGAAAAAAACCAAACCCACAACAAAACAACTTTAAAATGTAAACAGGGCTATCTGAAACTGCTGATTTCACTGTGGCCTAAATTGGCATATTAATTTTTTGTAACTATTCCTAATAAACAAAGATTCTTATCTGCATTTCCTTGCTTTGAATTTTATGGAAGCAGCAGTTTCTCACTACAATAAGCCCAGATCAAAAAGTGTTTTCTTTTGAATTCAAATCAGCCAAATGGGCAACTCTTTCTGAATTCATTCATGCAACTGACCTCTGATCTTCAGCATAGTTACAAGTTTCTTGTGGTAAAAGGGGTATAACTCATTTACACTGAATAATGTATGCATACATAATATGCACATTATAATATGTGCAAACCAGCTGTAAGCCAGAGAAATATCCTTCAGCAAACTATCCATAGTTAATAAAAATTACTGTATTTTTATGAAACTCCAGTCTGACAAGGATTCTTTAAAGGATCCTAACCCTTATTAGATTAAATGTTTTTTTTATCTGAATTATTGTATTATCAGATAATACTGCACTACTGGCTTTCAGTGTGCTCAATCTCTCCAAAAGTAGGAGGTATTGCATTAAAATAGATCTATCATAGAAAATTAAAATGTTACAAGTACAGTAAGAATTGTCTGACATCTACTTTAAGATATGAATCTCAGAAGACCAGTTTCATACAATAATCTGAGCTGCATTATGAAAGATGGTACTTTCAGAGAAAACCCTATAAACAATAGGGCACATTCCCATTGTTCCTTTATCTTTTTCTGTAGACATTTCTGTTTCTTCTACAAGTTGGAGACTTTTTGTTTTACCTTGTTAGTCAGTATCTAAGTACATATTCTCATTGCTTTCAATTGTTCTCTGATCCTGGTCACTATTGGATGAGCGTCAGGTATGGAGCATGCATTATACCCTGTGTGCATTCAGCTCAGCCTCACAACCACCAAGCTTGGAGTCCCCTTTCAGTCCATGGCTTTGTAGCCCTGGATGAGTCCTTATACCAAAGTTGTTTTAAAATACTGAGCAGAGCTGGCTGCTGCCTAGGAGTCCAAGAAAGTGTGTGAACCTGTGTGGGCACAACATATATTTGACTTTCAATTTACTTACTATTACTTAGGTATTACCATTATCATAATTTATGCCATTTATAAGCTTCTCTGGAAGCTATTCCCTAATTACAGTATTTGGTAATGCTGTGAACAGTAAAACTATTACATAAGTACTCTTTCCTTTGTTAATCAAGATTAAAAAAGACTATGGAAACATTTTCAGACATAGACTGTACAACGGGATGATCTGTGTTATACAGCTCACTTCCTGCAGCTTACACTTTGTAAAACATTTGGCAAGCCATGCAAGGTTTTCAGGTCATCTCTCTCAAAACAAGTTTTCTGAAGGGAATATATATTGTCATGCAGGAGGAAAACAGTCTGCACTTGTTGTGAATCTGGTGACCCAGAGAGTCACATTTTGGCTTTCAGTTTATTTTGGGAGCATTGTTCTTTATCTGAGATTTCTTCAATACCACAGTCAGGTATCTGGCAATACCCTTTCAAATACTGCCCACGACACGCCAGAGGCATCCTGCTTCATTCTCAGTGCTCCATCACGGTAGCATTTCCTTAGTAATCCCTGCAGACAGAGTCACTTTTTTGTCAGTTCTGTGTGCCAAAAATAGGGAAAAATCCAATTCCTTTCCTCCTCTTTACCTCCAGCAAGACACAGTTCTGCCATCATTCTTCATTCTCTCAGGTTTGGTATCGTAATAGTATTTGTTTCGCTCAGACTGTAAAAAGCAGTTTGGGGAGTTACTCGTTAATCTAAACTGCTGTGTACTCCTATGATGATGCAGTGCATTATTTGTTTAAAACAAACATATAGTTAAATGTTTTGCTTAAGCCTTAGGCCTGCATCTTAGTGCTGTCAGAACCTCTCTTACTGAGAAGGATTTTTTTGGATCTTACTTGAAGTGGAGGTTTATTATATGTGAAATGAGAATGAGCTGTTCTGGAGGAAACCCTTGGAGAATCTCCACCAGTATAGGACGCAACAAACACAGCAGCAGCTGTGCCATCAGCATGCTCCTCACACTTTCAGCTAGCAGCTCAATGAAAGATTTTGGCAAGGCAGAAGACCCAGTGGGTGCCCGGTTGGCACTGGTACCTATTGTGTTTTCTTTCCTTATAGGATTTTTAATAAACAGTCAAACTGTTTTTATGATACTGCATCTTAAAATGAGGAGTTAAAGGGGAAAATATTTTTTTCTGGTTTAGGGACCCTTCCCTATCATGCTCTTTTGCCTTTATTCTTCTACTTTCTTCAGTGTGTTAATTAGGAAAAAAATTGAAATGGCTGATGTCAAGGATAGTTTCTGGAATAGAACGATAGGGTGAGAATTTCCTCAACATTAAGAATATAGTTTCTTACATATATTGGTGTGTGTTTTCAAATTTAAGTGTTTAAAGGCATGCTGATCTCATGCAGTATAACAGAGAACAGGGCTGCCCTATCTCCAGAACCAGAAGCAAGCAGCTGTGCAACTGTAGTGTAATGCTCAAACAAAGTGGGGGACCTGCTGAGAACAGAGCCTATCAATTCAAGAGAATTGACAATATAGTTGGCAATATATAATCTTTAATGTTTTGTAATTACTAAGATGTGGACGAATGGAAATATCTTAGTGTACATTTTGTGCCAGCTCATAGAGTGACTTCCAGATCTATATATATGGGCTTTCTTTGTTGAGAGTTTTGTTCCATGTTGAATGTAGTTGGCTTTGGTCTAGGAGCTAAATTTGTGATTAAAATTTTCCTCAGTATTTGTCTTCAGGAGGTGGAAATATGGCTACTAAACTAATATGTCTGCCTGCTTTTTAAGTACTGCCTCGCACAAGCATACTTTGTTGAGGCCCTGCAATTACCACTAGTTTCCAATTAAATCCAGGTTGTTGCTTTTAATCTGTGAAGTCCTGAGTGCCTTTGGACCAGGCTACCTGATACTATTTGTGATATTCCTGCAGGTGTCATTAACAGATCACCTATGATACCAGACCTCATCTTTAAAAGAGTGGAGCTGCTGTGGGGAAGACACCTTGTGCTATTTTCTTCAGTTCTCGTCTGCACTGGGTAGCATGGTGTGTAAGTCTGTTTTTTCATGTGCGGTGTTTCTGAGGGTGAGTTGAATGAACTAACTGGTAGAAAGGAATATATGAGAGCACAGATTATGAATAGTAAAAACTGAAAGCACATTTAGAATTAATAGAAGCTTACAATAAATGTAATTAGTAAAAATTTTTGAGAAGCTCAAAATAAATAATTTTATTTACATTTGTCAGCAAGACTAAAATGTATTTATACAAATGAAAAAATGTAGCAGTTGTCTTTGTAAAAGATGTGAATGCACTAAAAGTATCTGCACAGATGATTGTAGTTTATATTACAAACAGTTAAACTTATAAGTAGGTTTCTGGAAAAATGAAAGGCGAGGTGCCAGCACATTCTTGCTTGGATCAGAACTGTAAAAGGTATAAGTAATCACTTATTTTCAACAGCTGAATTTGTGCTTCTTTAAGGAGATCAAAACAAGCTTTTGTACATTGTTATTGTACAGCAGTTACAGAATTTTAAGTCTTTGCTACAAGTAGAGTTTGGCAGTCTTGTTTTGAAAAATGTATTTTAATAATTAATACCAGTATTTTGTGAAGACGCAGACACTCATTTGGCTTTTTGCATTGCACTGAAGTCAGTGAATATATGTATATAAGTTGCTCATATCTTTCTTCTATTGAAGACTTTAAGATTATTTCTTGTTTAGCTGTTGTGGTGAAATTGTCTTCTGAAAGAAAAGTGGATGAAATGCAGAAATGTTTATAAAAAGGAGGAAAAGAAAGTCTTAAATGAATGAGTGCTTATTGGCCACTGAGAATTTTGTAGCAAGATTTAAAACAAACCAGTGATTGTGATTATTATTTACTGTGCTTTATTTAATTGATTGCAAATTCATGCATAAGCTAAGTAGATCATTAGCTCTGCTTTTATACAACCATAGATAAACTATGAGGAAAAAGTATTGCTGACTTGAGAAAGTGTGCCTGTGCAATTGTCTGCTCCCTTGCTGTTTACTGTGTCTGACTATAAATGTTTTATTTTGCCCTGACCATGTTAGCATGACTAGGGAGGTCAGAACCATTAGCAGATTGATCCTTCTCTCCTCCACTTTATGGCCCATATCCATTGTTAGTTTCACTTCAATGATTTTTCTATTTCTCTTTCAGTACAGCTAATTTAAATAAACAAAGTTTGGGGTTTTCAACTCCAATTATCTACCACTTTCTTTTTCTGAAGTTGTCTTCTCTGAGCTTTCTACTCTTCAAATAATCTTCTTAGTTATTATCTCCTGCACTCTATCTTAGCAGTTTTATTTTTTTCTTGTTATTTTTATGACTTTTTCTATTGGGTAGAAGTGTCTTATATCATGTCTATTTATTAATTTTTGTGTTTGTTTCCAAACTCTTTATTAATTTTTCTCTTGTGAAAAGCTATAAATTTTCTTAAGCATCTGAGTTCAGCAAGGACACCCAGTTGCCATTTAACATTCTGCTCTTAGCAGCTTTAATTCTTGAGAATCCACATTTATATGCCTAAGTTTTAGTCATTTGTCTTACATTACAGCTACAATAAAACGGGAGATACTCTAACATAAAATTAATGTTTATCCTGGCAATTGTGACTGAATTGCTCATCACTCTTATAACAGTGTTTGATCAAACTGCCAGTCATTCAGCTTATTAGTGTCAATGCTTGTTACTGATTTTTACTGTTCTTCAAGCAGTATCATTTTCACTTCATTCGTCAGTATCTTTTGTTTCTATACACTTCAGAACTCTTCAGCACCCAGCGTCTTGTTCTGTCGTACTTCGTCTTTCACTGCAGGATACTTGTGTCAAAGCTACCCTGAAACCTGAGTTCTCTGACTGTCTCCAAACAGTTGTAGGTAATGTTAACTCTGCTTCTCTATGGTATTCTATATGATATTGTTTCATCATATGCATTTACAGTGTCCTCTCAGGAACTGGTAGCAAAGCACCTGTGCAAACGGGTATGACCATTTTGATGTCAGGTGTCACATGAACCCTTCTCCTTGGAGACTGGTTGTTCCTCATTCTTTTTGAGAAGTGCTGTGGGATTGTTTGCATCCCATGCACAGGGAAACCAGCAACTTTGAGAGAGTTGTGTTTAACATCTCTTTTGAAATAGAATACTTCTAAAAGAGTCAGCATTAATGAAATGCAAGAGGATTACAAAACAGTGTGTTGATGAAAAATCCAGATGTAAATTATATGGGAAGGATAGTTCAGTGGAAAAAATAGTACTCTGTTGGAGGACCCCACAGAATACAGTGAAATACAGTCTCGCATTTATAAACCACAATGCAGACACTATCATATAGAAAGGAAATGTGTATTTGGTCTGTCTGGGATGGAGTTAACTTCCCCATAGCAGTCCTCTTACTACTGTATGTGTACAGAGATAACACCATTGTATGAATTTGTGTTTTCAGTTCTGGTCACGTCATCACACAGAGTATAAAGGAAAGTAGTTCACAGAAATTGTAGTAGGCATAACTAAGATATACTTTAATATTATAAATCAGGCACAGGAAAAAACATTGAATTTTGTATTTAGTGCAGTATCACAAATGTATATTAGCCCATGACCCTGTTTGGGTGTCCAGTACAAAAAAGCTTTGTACATACTGGAACTATTAATAAATCAAATGAAGACCATGTATATGTGATTGTGTTTTTCTGAAAAATTTTAGGTGTTGAATGCACGTATTAAGGCACCTGTTTTATTTGGCTGTTACTTATCCAGAGATGCTTATTCACGCTAAATTTAGCTAGGCTGTGGCAGAGCAGGAGTTCACTTGGGAATGTGAATCTGTGAAATATGCTTTCACTGGAGCATGGTGAATAATTTAACTCACTAAATCTCTTTTCCAGCTTTCCATTTAACTGTGAATAGATTTCAATTTTGATTTATTTTGTTCTTCCAGTTATTCAACAAAAGGTTTATGCAAATACATTGCAGCCTAAGGATAATCATTTATTACTCACAGTGACTACAGCTTCTGCTGCTGGCGATCGGACCAATTCAATACTCATTGAAGGAATTGGAAAGGCTCTTATACATTTCAGTTACAAAATCCTACAAACAAATTTTCCATTGACTTCAGCAAGTATAGGATGAAGCTGTGTTCTCAGCTGGCTGCTCATGCTCTGTGACTGGACAAATAGCTGATATAATAGGGTTTCTGCTGATTAGCAAGGTGACTTGAAAATCCACAGAGAGTTTTTAAAGGTTACCATGAGACTGTTCTCTCAAGGTGCGTATTTCTTTATGATACTTAATTTTTCTGGAGGGAAAAAACATGGAAACATATGTAGACTTACAAAAATGCTGGCAAAAATTATTTAACAATTATATGATACATTTGGAATTTATTAAATGTACTTTAATATTCACCCATTTAAAATTAGCTTAAAGCATACCTGTAGGAGTCTGCACATCATACAAAAGGAAAAATCCAAACTGGAATTTTTAGTAATTGCAATATATAGCAATAAAACAGTTATCTTCCAAAACAGTTATCAATAGCATTGTTTCTAATATTTAGGTAAATACCTACTTTATTGTTTGCTGCTCAAAAAGTTTGGCTTTCATTTCTTATAGTCAAAAGTCCTATTGGGAAATGTGTCTGAATAAGAACTATAGGATAGCAACTTTGTATGATTCACAGAACTAAAACATTAATACACTTCTATATTATTTACTTTAATGTCTGTTTTTTCCCTAGAAGATGAAGATGTACTCAATTTTAGGTAAAGTAAAAACTCTTAAGGTTTTTTTTTCAGTGTTTGTGATTTACAAGAACAATGTGTTTATTTGGATTCTGTACCGTCAAATCCCAGAAATACCTAAAGGGTATTTCTGAATCTGATTTTATGATTACTAGGCTATACTTAGTTGTTTACAAAGTTAGAAAAAATTTGCTTCATTTTCAGTGACTAACCATAGAATAGCCTCATGATCTTAGTTGATTAACAAAGTGAAAAATTCAGTAATATGCACATTTCTTTAGTCACTTGGCAATTTTTATGTCAATAAATTCTTTGAATTCCCTCCTGACATGATTGATGATAAAGCACTTGTATATTCTTCATTTATAGGCCTAAGTATTACAGAATAGTTGGGGCTGGAAGGGACCTGTGGAGACTGTCTAGTCCAACACTCCTGCAGGTTCACCTAGAGCAGGTTGTACAGGAGTGTGTCCAGGTGGGTTTTGAACATCTCCAGAGAAGGAGACTCCACTACCTCTCTGGGCAGCTGTTCCAGTGCTCTGTCACCCTCAAAGTAAAATTCTCCTCATGTTCAGATGAAACTTCAGATGTACTTCAGTTTGTGCCCATTGCCTCTTATACTGTTGCACACTATTGAAAAGATCCCACCCTGAGCTGTCTCTTCTCCAGGCCAAACAGGCCAAGCTCTCCTAGCCTTTCTTCATATGAGAGATGCTCCAGTCCCATTATCATCTTTGTAGCCCTCTGCTGGATCATCTCCAGTAGTTCCTTGTCTCTCTCCAACTGGGGAGCCAAGAACTGGGTACATCACTTCAGACATGGCCTCACCTGTACAGAGAAAAGGGGGAGGGTCACCTCTCTCAACCTGCTGGCCACATGCTTTCTAATGCACTCATTGACCTTCTTGGCCACAAGGATACACTGGTTTCTTGTGACTAACTTGTCCGCTAGGAGTCCCAGGTCCTCAGCAGAGCTGGTTTCCAACAGGTCAGTCTCTAACTTGTACTGGTGCATGGTGTTATTCCTCCCTAGGTTCAGGATCCTACACTTTGAACTTCATTGGGTTTCCTTCTGCACAGCTCTCTATCCTGTCCAGGTCTCTGTGAATGGCAGCACAGCCTTCTGGTGTATCAGCCACTCCTTCCAGTTTTGTATTGTCAGCAAACTTGCTGAGGGTACATGCTAGCCTTCATCCAGGCCTTGATGAATAAGTTGAACAAGAGTAGTCGCACTATTGACCCCTGGGGAACATCGCCAGCTACAGACCTCCAACTAGACTGCACCACTGACCACAATGGTCTGACTTTTGCCTTTCAGCCAGTTCTCAGTCCATCTCATTGTCCACTCACATAACACACACTTTCTGAGCTTACCGATAAGGATGTTATGGGAGACAGTGTCAAAAACCTTGCTGAAATCAAGGTAGGCAATATCCATGGTTCCCCCCTCATCTACCCAGCCAGCCATTCCATCGTAGAAAGCTATCAGGTTGGTCAAGCATGATTTTCCCTTGGTGAATCCATGTTGAGTACTCCTGATAACCTTCTTTTCTTCCACATACTTGGAGATGACATCCAGGATGAGCTGTTCTACCACCTTTCCAGAAATGGAAGTGAGGCTGGCTGGCCTGTAGTTTCCTGGGTCCTCCTTTTTGAAGACTGGAGTGACAATGTCCTTAGATACCTCACCTGTTCTCCATCACCTTTTGAAGATAATGGAGAGTGGCTTAGCAATAGCATCTGCCAGCTCCCTCAGCACTTGTGGGTGCATAATGGTGTCACCTGTGGATCTGTGGTTGTCAGGTTTACCTAAATTATTTCTAACCCAATACTTCTCAACCAAGGGAAAGTTTTCCTTTCTCCAAAATTCCTCTCTTGTCTCCAGGGTCTAAGACTGCATGCAGTAGTGTACAGGCATTTCAGAGAGGTAATTGAGTGTGTAGATTTCCTAGAAGGGGTGCAAGAGGATCTATCATCACTTGATCTATCACTTGATCTATCATTTTGGTTTGTGAAGTTCATAATAGCTTATCAACACTTTCTCCATATCCACCCATCATCTCAAAGCATGGTATCTGTTGGCAAATCTTTAACCACTGCTCCTTTCTCTGGTGGTAATTGGCTGAATTTTCAGTGGAAGGCCTAGAAGGACTTAGCTTTTTCAGTGATTGCTTAGGAGATTCATATATTAAACATAATGTTGTTAACCTCAATCAGTTCTTTTAATACACCACAACTTCTTTTCATCCCATTTTTTCCCCTCAACTGTTTGAAATATATTCTGTTTGCATTCTAGACATTTTGTTGTTGGTGTGAACCCATGGTAATCTTTTTCATTGTGGTTTTTTTTAATGCCATATGCTTGCACTGCTGGATTTTGGATTTCCTTGGATATTTACAGAAACAGTAAACACAGATTTATTTTTTCCTGACTTGTTTCACTGCTCTCATGTTCCAGGCTTCTATTTTTTTTATAACATTTAGCAGCCAACAGTTAGTTCCCCTCTGGACTGTTCCAAGTAGTCTGTGCCCATATAAGGTTCTTGAAAGAATCACTGTAAATATTTGAAAGGAATGACCTTATTTCTTTTGTTTTGTGAATAAGCTTTTGAAATGCACTAGTGGCAAAGGAAAAACAGCAGGTGCCAAGTGATTTGAAGTGTCTGTACTACAGCAATGTTCTGTTAAATTAACTGGACAATGACTCGTCCAAGTACAATAACCAGCTGATGAAACATGATTTTGTTGAGTTGTAACGAGTATAGTTAATTCAGTAGATGGCACTATTCCTCCTGAGTCAATGAGCTAATCACCTGTTACAAGGTGGTTCTCTGCTATGATGGTGTCATCCTTTTATTTTTTTTTTCAGATGAATAATTTTTTTTTTTTTTTTTTTTTTTTTCCTTAGGATAAACATTGCCCCTGGTCTTTACCGGTCCACCCACCTATTGCATTCAGATAGTTCATGGTGACATGAATGTGCCTATGTGGAGTGGGAAACTAGCCTGAATTGTAACTAATTCACCAAAAACTAGTTAGCCTATGTACTTTTCCTGGTCTGATTCATGGTACAATACCAAGAAGGTGGCATAAGAGAGACTGGTACCAAACCAGAAATGATCATGAGTAAGCTAACTAGAGTAACTCTTTTAGCAACATCAACAGTTTATAGTAGCTCAAAGTGTTCATGGGCTGCAAACATTATTGCTGAATTCTTTTGGAAAGAAGATTTGAAAATTGCTTTGAGAATATTTCCAGTTCTGCAACTTCAGACCACCCTGGTTCAGCATGGACTTCTGTGTGACTTAAAGTGCTGCAGCTATTTGAGGCCCTAATCCAGCATTAGTTCCCTCTGTTGCTTCCTTTGATTCCTGTAAAGCAGCCATAAACCCCTGAATGATATGTACCAACAAAAGTGACAGAGATACTATCATGCCGTCACACTTAATCAGTTAGTGCACTGATCTGGAGCTGAAGACAATAGGACAGCTGCTTTCTTGAGTGCTGGAATATGAATGTTCAAATTTTTCTTGGGCAAAGTAGCATCAATTAAGAGAATTAAATAATAAGAAGTTGTATTTGTTCTGTTTGTGTTTCTGACTTCAAACATAGGAAGCAGCATAACCTCAGCACTTTCTTCAAAAAAGAACTTACTTTTTATTGTATTAGATTTTTCCCACTAAAATGGAGGCGTTTTCATCACAAGTGTCTTGAAGATAAACATTTCGATTATTTTCTCACTTTTAAGACACTCAGAAATTTAAATTATTCTGTGATTCTACTTTGTTTGGTGGATGGAAGTGTAACAGACATGGTGACAGTTTCATTGCAGATAGTCAAAGCTGCCAGAAGAAATCTCAATTGTCTCTTTAAAAACATTTCAAAATGGGAGATGAATATAAACAAATATGATAGTCCAAAGGACTAAACCAATGATCTCTGAAATAGATTTAATGTTACCAGGTGTGAAGTTGCTTCTTTTATACATGAAAGCCTCAAAGGATGTAGTAAAAAGTTTGATACCGTCCTCATTTTCAAGTTTAACCACTAGGACTACTCACATACATGAGTAGTTATTACATTTGTTGTTTTGTTCTCTTGCCTAATAGTGGTGAGGTAGTAGTATCTATGAATATAACGTATGCAACCATGTTGTCACTGATGTACTCCAACTTTTTTAACCAAGTAGAAAACAAAGGTAATTTTAGAGTAGATATAATATAGGCAACCAAAACCATTTTTCTTCATTTCACTTAGATCATATAGTGAACCATAGACATTTTCTGAAATAGTCTGAATAGATCATGACATTTTCTGAAAGAGTCCATGGTCACAAATAGAAGAACAATAAACATAGTGGGCATCTCTGAAAGGCAAGAATGGGATTTGCTGCTGTGGTTTGAAACTGCCTAATCTAGAATTATCTTTCTTTAAGGAGAGTAATAACATTTTACTTTCTTGTCTTGGAAATGTGGTGGGAAAATGAATGCTTTCCCTGAGAAAATGGTTGTAGCAACCCCTCCCTAATTTGCACAAGTGAAACAAGTAGGCAGGTAGATATTTAATGCAGCAAAGCACTGGAGTGTACTTGACTGGAGTATAACTGAGTACCTAGTGCTGGTGCATAGTAAAGTAATTAGTTGTACTTAGTGAAGAGTGGGTAGTGTATGTTTATAAAAGTGGGCTTTGGATACTTATAGTTTTCTAGTTTTTATAATAATGACTTATCTCCTGTAACCACCTCCGTGAAGCAGACATCAACGTTTATCAAAGAGAGAATGATCTGCGATTACAACATAGCCAGCGCGCATGAATAATCCGAGCACTATTCCCAACTTGGTTTCTAATGTGAAATAATAATTCAGTTGCTTTAAGCAGGTTGCATGCACAATATTTTGGAGCTGAATGCCTGTGATAATCACGGTTCCTGTGCCTACTCCTACCACCTCACAGAAGTGAGTGTTCCTCTAGCCATTTTCTGACTTCATTTCTACTATTTAGTTCTCCTTTCGCAAAATAAGAGTAATTACTTCTTACTTTAGAAGGTTTCTTTATATTTAAAATCTTTAACTTTTCTGGTGTTCCTAGTTGTAATGATCTGTGAAGAAATCTGTATGTTTACAGTATCAACACACGATTTTCCTAAAATCGGAGGAATGATAGCTGATAGCAAATGTGTGACCCCCCTATCCTCAATCATTAGATTTTGAATTTCATTTAGGATGCAAGTAATTAAATGCAAGCAGTTGTCTTTATTTTATTGGCAGCTTAGTAATATCTTGACATTACTATGCTATGATCTAAAAGGAGCCCTTAAGAAGCAGTATTGCACAGTTCTGATGTGTAAATATCATGAGCTCAGAAACCCTCCAAAACTCCCCCAAACCAAAATCCCAACCAACAGACACATCAATCTATAAAACAATTTCCTCTTCCTTTCTCATTGGGTCTTAAGGGTTACATCACTTTTTTACTTTTTATTGAATTTAAACTAAGATTGGAATATTTCATGCAAAGACTTTATTTCAGTAGGAAGGTTTTTTAAAATGATATGTGAGTTGCCATAAAATATTAAAGCTTGGTAACACTGAGGTGTGATTAAAGTACTTGTTTTAACTTGGATTGGGAAGACCATTGTTTTCATTGTGTATAATTTATTTTAATTATTTCTTTTAGTGGTTTACATGTTTATAAGGGACTACAGAGTTATTTAGAGGGTGGAAAAATATTTTTTTTTCTTTTTTCTCTCTTATGTATTTTTTTATATAGCTGTGTATAACTTGGTGTTTTACACACTGGGGTATGAACAGCAATCACCTCTACGTTTCAAAACTGGTAAAACAGAAACCAGGTGTTTAGTATTAATTTATATTAATTAGTTAAGGACCAAGCAGCGATCCCTGATTGTATAAGGTATTGTGCATACAGTATTAAAAGTCTGTGCTATCCTTGCTCTGACTCCAGTATTAGGATTACTTCTTGCTGTAGGATAATTAAGGATTAGCTTTTCAATTCCTCAAATTAAAAGTACCTAAATTTCCAACACAGTGCTTGTTGTTTGCTCTCAAACTGATAGAAAATGAAAGTCTGGTAATAAAAAATTTATTTTCTGTACAGAGCAATAACGATTCTTCTTGAATTCATTTAAATTCCTCCTGAATTCTGTCACTCAATAATATGCTACTCCTGTCAGCCTAAAAGGATCCCAGATGGACATAAATCAGCTATGAATGCATCCTTCCTTTGTTTATATTGTTTAATAAGCTAATACTGGATGTTCATTCAGTACTTCGTCATGTTCATGTATGTTTTTTTTAAAGCAGTTTCAAATTCCATAGATAAATCTTTGAACTGTCAGCATATGCATTGTGCAAGACCACCTTCTGCAAGATTCCCAAGGCAAAGCAATTAAAACATTGCATTTTCCTTAGCCCTTCTGGACTTCTAATAGCTGCTTGTATTTTTGGCAAGAGTGATGGGAAAATGAACAGATTTGCTCAACATACAACAGTAGCATTAAATGATAGTACCTTCTTTAAAAATACAAGTTTTGTTATACGAAATGCTTTCTTATCCTTTCAAACCACATTTAGCATGGAAACTTTTATTGTCCTTGCAAAAAGTGGTTCTTTACTAATGAAAACTTAGTAGCTTTTTAGTTCTGGTTAGAGGAAGGAAACTTTCATTTGCAGTTGTGGTGGCCATGGAAGATAGTAATCACTGTGGCTTGTGGCAAATTTGTTTGCATCAGAATATATCCACATGGGTGATTCAGAGTTAATTTTAGCTGTTGGTGAGGCCCTGAGAGCTTTATACATTTTTTTCTCTTTACAGATGTCCAAGGTTCTCTTGTTTTACAGTTCCAGTTCTTCCTCTGTGAAATTGAGGCATGTGCATACGACAGACAGTTTTCATGAAGACGGATCACTGTCTGTGCAAGGTCAAACCTCTTCAAATCCATGAGTTTTGGCAGCCACATTACTCAGAAATGGCAAAAGAGCTTTCAGTCCCTTGGCTGTCTGTCTTGTCAGAAGTTTTTCTGGAGTATATTATGTCATTTAGAACGTATTAATAATGAGTATGTTGAATTAATTTGACCAACTGCTAAAACGATCACAAGTTAAAAAAGTTGGTTTGAAGCGACTTTGCCAAAGAATGTGATTAAGGAAGGGTTATAAATAGTAGACAATAATTTTCCAGTAATGAATAACCCCAATATTTAGAAATGAGTACAGGCCAATAATTCATACCTGCTGAATATCCAGTGACCATGTGAAGTTGAACATGAACTGTAGGTCCTCAGAATCTCCGAAAATGATGTGTTAAACAAAAATAAACCTTGATGATCCCAAAGCCTAATTATCAAGCATTTGTAGCTGGAGAGAGAATTTTAAAATATATTAACTCCAACTAGGGCATGTATAGTTCTTTTGAAAACTTGTCTGCAACTGCCTAGATGTCACAGAACTTCTTTCTCTATAATACAAGTATAAATATCTATGCCCACGAAGGAGGAAAATTCATTCTCACATTCCTCTTCTGGTATTGTCTCCATCACATGGGGATGCCTGAAACTATGGAGAAAATTTAATGAGTGCTAGAATAAATAAGATTCAAGGATATTACATAAGAATAATTATGCATTCATACATTTTCAACTAAAGTAGGGAGACTATGGATCTCCTTCTCTAATTTCTACTCAAGTTTTTGTGTTGCTTTTATTACTTTTGATACTCTTGTCATTAGTGAGACTGGGATGTTATCAGGAGAAGTTCTACTGGAAAAACATGTTGATTTATTCATGATTAAATTTAAAATTTTACATTTCTGAAGCTGCTAGTTGACAATGCAAATAACGTTTATTGGAAAGCTTTTTTTTTTTAAAAAAAGTTTCACTGCAATAATGGGCACAGATTTTTTTAGTTTTTAAATAAAAACATGAAAGCAGGAAGGAGCTGGCTTATCAGTAACATCCTTCGTCCTATAGGAAAAATCAAATAAAAAGATTCAAAAATTATATGCTTTTAAGGTGGGAGGGGGAAGTTGAGAAGAAACTTTCAGCTGAAAATTTTCTTTTCTTTTTTTCAGTTGTAAAATACTTCTCATTCTCCTAGTTAAGGTGTATCCGAAGTGGGAGAAAAGATATTAAAGCTTCATTTACAACGGCACACTAATTAAAAAATATGTGGATTTAACATTTATCTTATTTTTTTAAAACCTGATATGATTTTTATATTTCCTTTATAATATTTATCAGATAAGAGATGTATGACTTCATACATTTAAACATTTTATATGCTTCTTGAATGGAAGCTAAAACTTGTATGAAAGAATGCCCTGAGTGTGCAAATATAATTAGTCTGGCTATTATGAATCAAATCCTTTCTAATCCTCATACATACGGAGACTGAAGGATGGGGTCTGTTTGTCTTTGTAATTCCTGAAACAGAGCTAATTTTCAATGGCTACACTAATTTAGCTTATCTATAAAATGAGCACATATTACAAGTGCTGTTTTGTACTTTTAATATGCTGTGATTAATTTTATAGCTAATTGGTTATTGTGTGTGCACATAATAGACTGGCAAAAGTCACGCTGCCACAAAACCTTGGGGCAAGAAAATACACCAGATAACCTCTTGAAGTCTCTTCTACTCCTTATTTAATGGTATGAGCAACATGCACTGTAAAAGTAAAACACATTGGTAAATGTGTTTTTCATGTAAGTCTGCTGCATATCTTTTGGTTGCACTAGGTCATAAATTTTGGTATATCTCCAGCTGCAAATACAATGTTAAAGCCAGGCCATTAGATCCTGCAATACTTTTTATCACTGTGGCATTGTAAGGAGCCTGTGATTCCCCTTCCATTGTTACTGAATTGAGTTAATTCTCTAAAGTAAATAACATCACCCATGAAGATGAAATACAATGGAATGAATGCTTTATGGCAAATACACCTGCTTGTTTATAATATAGTACTACTTCATCAATATGCAAATACCTATCTACATATTGACATGTCAGTTTCAAGTATGTTAACACCTATGGGCTAGGGGAAAGGACTTTTGCATGGTTGGATTCAGTCAGCTGTATGTAGTTTCAGCACAGCCTTGCAAAATGCCTCAAGAATGTTGTTTGGCACTTTCATCTCTAGCTGCATTCAGAATATATCTGAAATTGCCCAAAATTTTCTTAAGGTAGTAGATGAAATAAAGCCTTTCAAAGAACTTCACATGATTCAAAATATATTATATAAATTCATTGTTTTAAAGATGAGTAGTGTCACTATTTTATTCGACAGCATTATTTGTTGAAAGTGCTATTTTCATTGCATATAAGTAATTGTCAGAAGATTTGCATTTGTATTTTACAGCCAGCGTAGGTTACTACTAAAATACTGTGTCACTGACAGGTTTATAATTCTGCTGACACAGGTTGGCAGATAGATGAGCATCTCACATGGAATATAAACATAAATTTCAATGAATAAATAGAACAGGGTCTGTTAGCACAGTCATCAAAAGAGAAAAGCCCCATAAGAAAATAACAGAAGGCTTTTGACCCTTTAAATTATAGCTTACTAGCTCACTGCTACAATGAACTGAGCTCCTTAGCATTGGTGGTACTTTGTCTGCCTTCTGGCATCTGTTTGTGTGCTACTCACATCAAATTTCCCATGGAAGGTCACATTCTCTGACTTAATTTTAGAAGCAAATTCTTTTATGCTATTCTGCAAGATTCAGGGTTGTGCATCTTTAGCAAGCTGTAGGAAAAAGGAAGTTTGAATATTTCTCTGAGTGTTTTCTGTTTAACTTTTGTGATTGTAAAATAAACCTTGAAGGGATTAATTACAGTAAATAATTTGACTGAATATTAAAGCAGAAAATTCCATTACTATTATTAATTAGGACTTACTTTCTTAGAAGTATTTCGCAGGCATGGAGTTAGAACTTTTTCCTACTGACTTTGCGGGGGATAAACTGAGAACTGACTATCAGATTATCTGCTGGCGTGACTTCAATGAATTTTTCCAGTGACAAATACTGTCCCACTGCTTAACTTTTAACACACCTTTGAGATACATTTCCTTTGTTTATTTTTAATTAAAGAAAAAGAAAAAAATATCAAGCAGTTGGGTATACTGACATCAGTGAAGTTCATCCTGTCTACAGTTTATGAATTTAGCCCATCAACAGTAACATATCATTCCCCTTCCTAGAAGAAAATTTATTTTAGAGCTAAGATTGAGTTCAGAAGTTCAAGACAATTGTTTACCAAGCCAAGTCATTGTACCTTGTTTACATTTATCTATCATATATGTGCGTATGCAGCTACATGTACATAGAAAATATCTATCTGTGTATCAAAAATAGTTCAGACTCCAAACATGGCCATGATGTGATACAGTTATTTGTAAATGCAAAGGACTGTTTATTTCAGAATCTGAGTTTGAAATCCTCACGTCTTTGAGGATGTAATTAACATATAAGGTTATGTGTACTCTTTTCTTTCCTTAGTCAGGTGTTGGTGCCTGTTTGCTATCCAGATCTTGGCCTCCTTTAGGACTCAAAGGTCACAATTCTGACATTGTGATCAGCAATAGTTTCACTAAAATTTACAGGCATACTTTCAGGCAATTGAGATGTGTGACTGTAAACACAACTAAGCTAACTTCAGGCTAGCTAATTGCAACATTTAAATGAAAGAACCTGTCACATGTGGGATACTCTCTGGACTGTTCCTATCTTTTTCTCAAGGGCTCCACCTTCCTCCTTTATAGCTGTGCCCCCAGCTAAGCTGAGTTAAAACTAGTTAGAACACATTCATTAAAGTTACAAACATTACTCCTTTTAGAACCTGTTTTTACTTCCCTGACTTGACTTTAAGAGTCTCTTTACTGCTCGTACCATTCCTCCTGATTGTGATTCTCATAACTGTTATTTATATTACTCCCATTGCTATTTTGAACCTTTAGTAAAAGACTCATCAATATCGTCAGAACAGCAAACCTGGGAATTATCATAACAAAAGACCTTTTGTGAATCAGCTAGATTGTTATTTACAGTAAGTACCTTAACACAGAGGAAAGATGTGGATTTTTTCTTTTGTTACAGAAATTCACTATAATTCTTAATGTTTGTAATGGTTCCAGAGACTGGAATTATTGGAACTCTCATAAGAGATTCAATAACGTATGTGGGAAAGCCTTGTTTTATCCCTAAACAGATTCAGCCTGTCACTAGGAAAATTCTACAGTGCTAGTTCCTTGATTCTTTTATGCAGGGTTTTGGGGGTTTTGTTTGTTTATACATTTTTCATGACTTTGCCTCTGGCTGAAATTTTTCGTTGGTATTGTGGTTTTTATTACTGACATTTTTGAAAGGTATTGTATATATATGCTACACTTTTTAAATAACGGTATCTTAGGTAGATAAGGTACAGTGTATGGGAGTGTTTTTGAAGAAAATCAAGTAGAAATGGGTGACATAATTAATAGCTGAAAACATGTATGCAAACCATTGACAAATAATAAGATAACTGATAAATAAAATTGTCTCTGTCCACCATGGGGAACTGTTTAAAGTTGAAATCTTTTCCATCAACAGCAACTCTGTTCTGCTTCATTAAGATATTTTTGTGTGTGTGTCTGTGTTTATTAAAGCAGAACCTGATGTAAAGCTGCTGTAAGCATAGTTGCATGTTATAGCTGATTAACTCTAGACTAATTTCAAATATCCATTGTCATTTATGAATAATACAGTAAAGTATATCCAGACTAACAGCATAATGATAGTCTTCCCATTTGGAAAAAGGGTCTAGCGGTGAATGTGCAGTCTTCCTCCAAGCAAATCTTTTTTTCTGAATTCTGTGTTAATGTCAGAAAGACATTTTGAGTGACACCTATGACTGGTTTTAGTGTTTAAAATATCACCAGTTTTCTTTTCTCCTGTTCACTATTCTTCAAAACATTGACTTATATCATCAGTTTGTATTTAATGTGAGATGCTTTCTTTGTCTTTTTGAAAGGTAAAATTTCTTTGTTGTATAAACAACTGATTTCAAAACAGGTGCACTGTAGGAGTCCATATGAAGATGTAATGGATGTGCAACTTAAAATCAAATCCAATTTACCCAAAGGTCAAAGATGATAGTGAAGAGATCAGATAGAGGAGAAAAGAAATGAATCCATTGCACTTTACTGACTGAAGTCCTTCATAAAGTGTGTAAACTTTAGGAGTTAAAAACAAACAAAAAGACTGTGAGAGAAGAAAGATGTACTATCTTCCTAGCTTTCAAAATAGACAACATAATTCCAAGCTCTGTAATCCACTGCCAAAGTTAGAATGTTATTTTTGAACTTCTTGTCTTAATGTCATGTGACCTCTCCTGTCTTTTTATGAAGTATCACTGCCTTGTCTGCTTGAAAGATTTCAAAAGCAGTTCTCATTTTTAATAGACCATGTATAATCAGGGCGCGCTATTTTTCTGTTCAGAACTTTAATGATACATTTCATGTTCCTCATGTAGGGGTGTTGTGTAAATAACTTCTGTTTGAAAGAGGGAACACTATTTTCATACCTGTCCACACTTAATAAATTTTTTTAATTCCTATAATATGAGACTCCAGAGTGTTGGTATTTCCCATGCAAAAATGCAAAAAAGCATCATTGTTCATAGTGACAACTTCCAGATCCACAGTGGTCAAGTAGTAAACTGAATCTAAACTGAATCTAAACAATCATGTTACATATCAGTAATAGTATGAAATAGGACACATGATCATTTAATGGTTATTACACCCACAGATCTGCAGTAATGTGAATAATGAGACATGGGATGAAAAGCAAATGTTTTCAGCAGCTATTTAACAGAGGTTAATGCGTAATAATTTTTCACTGTGGAATGGTTTATACCTGAACAAGATCAAATCTATGTTATAACATACCGTGATTTGTGAATAAACAAACTCAAATACGCCTATTTATGAGAGCTGTGAAACTTCAGAAGCTCAAAACTTAAAATGACAGAATTCTACTTACTCGTTCTGCAACTATACCTTGCTAAGTTACTTCTTAAGGCCTTTTTTCCTACTAAGTTCTTTCTTTGTAATAGCAATATCCAATACAATTTCATCAGCAAAATATTAAATATGAGTTAAAAATTACTATCCACCTAATCCAGATACAATTTATTTCCCACTGGCTATAAGACCTGGATGAATTAAACTACAACAAGTGTAAGTAACTGCAGAGATCAAGAGCATTCTGATACTGCAAACTTAGGTCTCTTACAAGGGCTGGCAGTTTCAGAGGGGGATATTCTGTTGAAATTTTTATCCCACCAGGATTGTTGTAAAGACATCTTTTTACCTGACAGAAATAAGGAACTGGTCTTCAGATTGTTTTGTCAGGACAAATCTCTAGCTCTGACCCTGATTTGTGCAAAACCACACATTGCTTCCTTACTTTCCCTTTAGCTGCTGCAGTTTGTAAAGTGCAATAATTGCAGTCTCACTGGGGACAAGAACAAAGTGCAGTATGTTTGTTAGTAGACTGCCTAGCACAGTAGTCATAGTTACCATTAGACTGAAATTTTTAGATTCTAATCTACCAGAAATAACGAAAGAAATATTTAAAAAATCACTAAATTGACTCTTCAGTTTAGTTTTCACTACATGATAAATGTTTAAACTTTGCTTTCAGTGAGACAGAATTATTTTCAGAATTTATAAGATTAATAGTATTTCCCCAAATTCTGATAGATATTAAGAAACACAATTTCATTTTGCATTTATGATTTCATCAGTTAGAGAACAAGAGACTTATTTAAGGCACTAGAGTGGGAGACTCCTTAACTGAGATTAGTTTCTGCTATGCTCTGAACCACTTACACAGCAAAGCTGTTACTTCATCCGTAAAATTCAGTTCTAAAACAATTTCTCCTTCCTCTGTATAGGCTGACTTACATTGTAAATACATACGTGCAGTGCCTAGTATAACTTCTGAGTCTTAAAATAAAAACACCACCAAAACCCCAAACCAAAACACATTAAAATTATACTATTTTAGGCTACAAGGATTTGTTGCATTTGAAACACTTTTTGAAACCAAGGGTTTGTTGTTCTAGAACTAATTTCAGAAAAGAATAAAGAAGTTTTGAAACTGTTGACATGGGACTTTACAATTTTGTTTCAAATTTACTTTTCAGGTTTTTTACTAATTTGCATTATATTACAATGAAACAGCTTTTGTGTTTCTTCTTTTATTTTTTTTTGGTGTAAGGGGTTTCTTTGGTGTTGATTTTGGGGGTTTTTTACATTGTTGTTGTTGTAGGTTTTTTTTGGTTGGATTTTTTGGGGGGTTTTGGATATATATTGGGTGGGGAACTTGGTAATTTTCAGTTTTAATTCTGATTTTATGAACCAGAATTTTCATCCTCCCCATGCTTCTGGAGTCCAATAAGCACTGAAACTACTCCAGCCTCTTTGTCAAACTGAGGTTTGCTGTTATACTGTCCTACTGGGCCATCTTGCCAATGAAGCACTGCATCTGCCAACAACTCTTTCATTACACAGTTGCATTGACAGCAAGTTTTTCTAAAGTATGTAAGATATGTCATGAAGTATTATCATATCTTATATGATATGATACAGAAAAATATTTCTGTGATACCAGAAAAGTTGATTAATGAAGTTGAAAAGATAAAGAAAACAGATGGATAGAAAAAAGGAGGGAGAATAACAGTTGAGGAAGAAAATACACTGAAAGATACTGGTAATTGGTTTATATAGAATATATCAGTGTAGAGGAAAGCAGGAGAAAAATAACAATTACAACTATACCTGTAGGTGCTAATCCTCTGTTACTGGCAACAGCTTTATAGGCTTCAATGGACATAGATTGTTGCCTTGACAGAATTAAATCAAGAAGAAGACAAATGATACATTAATTCAGTTTGCTCATTCACTGAAATTTCTGTAGTTACTAGAAGACACTTTAATGAATGTCTTCTGAGTGAGCAGATTTTTAGGATTGTCTAGTATAAAAAGAGAAAGTAATGGAACTACTTTCGTCAACCAGTTGAACCTGCATTACACAGTGACTTTAAGAGTTTTTTACTTTGAAGCCTACAGACAACAAACTGCCAAAAATTTCATTTGAAGTTAATTTTTAGCTTATTTTTGCAGCTGCCTACTCTCACCTTTATTCATGTTGACTTTGCTGAAAAAAGCTCTGCCTCTGTCTGTCTTGTACACTGGAAGGGCTACATCTAGAAAAGCAGGTTTTCTCAGTAAGACTAGCAGGCAGGTTTCAACTTCAGTAGGAGGATTTCAAAGTTAAATAACAAATTGCTCTGCAACCTGTTCAGCAGAACAGAGTCAGAGTAGAGACAGATGCAAGGGCAAAAAAGAGTAAGAGTGCAAGAATAGTACGACAAAGAGGTGAACACAATAAAAAGACAAATAGAAAAGTGAGGAAGAAGAGATGAAAACACAAAGAAAAGAGTTGATAGAAAATTCCTAGAGTATCTAAAAGAAATATGATTGATTGCTGTAATTTTTGTGTCTAGACTTTAATGAAAACTTCATATTTACCTAACCAAAACAAAGACTTGGGTGTGAATGCATATGAGGATACTCATTTTTGTGGAAATGTTTGTCCTAACTTTTGTAAATAGGCCTTTAGTAGTTGGGGTTTATTGTGCTGGTACACTTTTACCTGATCTATCTGTTAGCTTACGTGGTGGTTTATTTCAAGATCAAGTTAGTTTTGTAATTTCTTACCAAAATCAGCCCCTCCAAAAAAAAACAAACCAAAACAAAATACCCCCAAGCTTCCCAAACAAACAAAAACCCCACCCCGAAACACACACAGAAAAGAAATCCTTACAATCCTACAGGTTTGGATTGGAAAGTTCATCCAGTTCCAACCCACCTGCCACAAGCAGGGACACCCTCTACTAGACCAGGTTGCTCCAAGCCCCATCCAACCTGGCCTTGAACACTGCCAGGGATGGGGCAGCCACAGCTTTCCTGGGCAACCTGTGTCAGTGTCTCACCACCCTCACAGGGAAGAATTTTTTCTTAACATCTAATCTCAATCTCCTCTCTGTCAGTTTAAAGCCACTCCCCCTTGTCCTGTCACCACATGTCCTTGTAAAAAGCCCCTCTCCAGATTTGTCAGCCATCCCTTGGTGGTGCTCCAGGCACTCAAGAGGATCATTGACATAGAGGGTGACGCCCCCTCCTGAACTTCCTAAAGAGCCTGTATCCTTCCAGTCAAATGAGCTATCCCACCATGTCCCTGTGATGCTGGTAAGATCATAGCTCTGCAGGCATGAACATGTCTCTAACTGCTCTTCTTCCCCATATCGTTCAAATTCATTATTCAACATAAAATGATCAACATTGCAGGTTTGGTAAAATGTCATTTCACTTTGAAAACCTTATTTATTCAGAAAAATAGGTTTGCTGAAGTCAGTGAAGTTACTTTACCTTTAGTGTAGTAACAGGATGCTGTTCTGTTAAGTATTTTCTAAAGAGATTAATAATATTTTCTAGGTTTTCCTAGTATTTATATATATTTAGTATAATATTGTTAAATGGTGCCTGGTAATGTAACCCACCTAATCATCATTCATACATTATTTTACTCATAATTTAATTACCTTTTTTTGGTACACATTTTTATCATTCAGTAGTTCCTTTAGCAAATATGTATTAAAGGTGTGAGTGCAGTTATCATTCTGTATGAATTGGTTATATTGTTCTGTATCAGTTTGTGTTAATACGTGATCGTTAATGAAATCTTAATATTTACCTAAGCACATTACTGGTATACATCTGCTAAACTATGACACTGTAGCCTGCTCCAAGGTCTTCTTGAAGAAAATAAAGGGTATTTTGTTCACAAAGACCTCAAGTATATTCATAAACTAATCTGTTTTGTAGCTTCTTATATAGCATGGGTGCACTAACCAATAAAGAAAACTAAATTTGGCTTATTTATAACAAATCCACAGTAGTTATGCATTTCCAGCTCATGAACAATAACATTGGCTAGAAAATTTGCTAAGAGTTTGATCAACTTTCTCACACTATTTTTCAAGGTCAGAGAAGTATGACATTAGGAAGCACACCACTAAGGAAAAATAATAATCTGATTTTACTGAAGATGAACAAAATTAACCTTAATTTGAATATGCAGGCACGTATGACATTTGGCAACTTAAAACTGTCCTTCTCTGAGGACACAGAAGGCAGTGATGAAACTGCCTATATTCCAACTCAAAACTTTATTCTTAGGGATTTTTACACATGAGTAAGTGCTAAATAATAATAATAAGCAGAGGCTGAAACAAACTACTGGTATCTGAAGGGTGTCAACGCAATCAAGATAAAGAACTGGGAGCTCTTCAAGTGAGTCGAGGTGTGACAAAATCTGTACTGATGAATGCTGACATCCTGAATAAAATCACTACATGACTTCACGTAGGTCAAGAAACTACATTGTTTCCCTGAGCCACAATGACAGCAGGGTGACAGAGATTAATAGCTTTGTATTGACTGAGCAACTTCCAGTTCCTTATCTTTGTCAAGTCAAGGCTCTGTCCAAGAGCTGAAATTGTTATTAGACTTATAATTGCAAAGACATTTAAAGGGTTTCCCCTTAAGGGACTATGAAATCCAATAAACCTTTCATAAAACCTCAAGCATTCAAGTGCAAAACCCTTGTCTTAGAGACACGCACGCTCAGAGCCATAACAGGGAAAACCTTGAAGCCTCATACATTGAATAATGTTTGATTTATGAAGTTGGTTTTGAATTTGTATCAGTTGTTTTATTAAAAATATATGAAAAAATGTTTTAAATATGAGTGAGCTGTGTTCACTTCTGTCTTGATCAAGTGCTCTATGTGTCTGAGCTGGAGGACTTTCTTCACCTGTCACTTAAATTCATGAGAGTTCAGGAATACTGAATTTGTTTTGCTAATTTAAGGCACTTAATTCAATTTGGATGACATTAAATCTCAATTCCTGACTGAAGTTTCAAAATAAAAGCCTTAAGATCAAGCTTGGGTTTCTTTATTATTGTTTATTTGTAAGGAAATGTTTGCAACATTTAAAGAGATTTTAGTGCTATATGTCAGATTTATTTAATGAACCTCTTTGAATGAGAGAACACAGTGTTTTAAAGCAGTAGATTTAATGTCTATCCCTGTGGTTAACTTAGGGTCTGTTCTAGTACAATGTAGTGTAAATTGAGAGATTGCACTGGCCTCAGGAGACAGCAGAGTCTTTCTTTCGTTTAAGAAACTAGAGCATTACTAGGAAATTATTGTGGCTTGTCAGTAGCCACACTGTGCTAAATTTTGTGTTACTCTTATTATTTACTTACTCCAGAGCTTAAAGAGCTTGAATTGATGCTAGTGGTCATTACAGTCATTTTGCAGCAGAGCATGCAGCATAATGCAAAGTAATGTAGAATGTGCACCATGATTTTAAAGAAGCGAAATCTCATTAATCTCTACTCTGTTGCATTTAATAACATAAAAGGAATTATTTTTTTTTTTGGTTGTTAAGACATTAAGAAAAAACTGATAACATGATTAAAAGCTAGCTTCTTAATCATGATAATCAGATTGAATAGCCATATTACTTTCAGACACATACCTTTCTGTAACCATTCATTAGTTCTTCCATTTTCAGCAAAACTGAATGGTATTCAGCAGAACTAGTTACTCCAGGTTATATAGCTCTATACTAGTGTCTGCAGCCACAACAGACTACTCTTCAGGTAATGAACAGTGTATCGATATACATAATTTTCTTATTCTAGTAATTACTGCATTTGCCACCAGCCATATTTAAAAGCCATATCCTAGGACCATTGGACTGATACGGAGGTTTTGCTCCAGAGAAGACAGTTTGAGTTTTTCTACAATAAGAAAATATTTTCATCTTAGATTCCCGTAAACCTGAGTGTTGAAGTGACTGTAACATCCATGAGCATCTGCTGGATAAAAAGAAAATTTACTTCTTGTTCATTGTGTGTCCATTCTACTCACATGCATATGAAAGGCTGATGCAAAGTTATCAGGTTCAAAATAAAGATCACTAATGCCATGTGGTGTTAAATATTACTATAAGGATCCTGCCTATACTTATAGACTAAAGTAGCTAGACAGATATATGAAAACTAGATCTTTGAACTGACTTTTCTACCTTGCCTTGAGATTCATCCATCTGTTGAGCAACATTGCTGGGAAGAAAAAAGAAAAATTAAGAAAGTTTCAGGTGCCATCACTCTCAGTCAAATGAGCAAGTTGTATTAGTCCTTTCAGGGAGTATATATGTTTGCTTGTATATTAGTATAGAAGCACGTCAGTATATATTATAAAGAAGCTCTATTCCAGTTTCAGAATCTAGAAATCTGCTTTTGATAATGATTGTATAAATGTCTTGTACGTAATGTATTAATAATTAGAGATACTTTAAGCTAGTAACAATTTTATAAACTTTTATGGCTTGATTTAGCTGTATCAAAAATACATTAAAAAATTATTTTATTTCATCATGTCTATTGCATAGAAATGGAAGAACAGAAAAAGACCAACATTACTTAAAACTTGTTCCATACATCTTATACATGTGTTTTATCTGGAAAACAAGACGATCTGAACACATCAGAAAAAAACTCAAGTAAATGACAATCTATTTTAGCGTGTGATAGATGGTTTTCTTATGTTGGCCCACTTATTTTACTGGCTAGACATGTTAACAGAACAGAGTGTCAGGAATTTTGCCATTTGACTGGCAGTTCACTTAACATTTTGGATAAATCGTACTTTACAGATGCATGCCAGTCCTACCCCAGATATGCACACATCTGAGGCACTCTGCACGTCCAGTGAATTCTGCATGCCCTGGCCTGAGAGAATGGGATATTGTGAGAACTTAAATCAGTAGAAATATCTTGTTATATAATACAACATTATACATATATTATCAAAAGCAGATAAGCATGGGATCTTTCCATGCAGTGATAGGAATGTGGTCACTGATGGTAATTGCAGCAAAAATTTGGCTTAATGTACAACAACCAGCACTTCAGTCACATTGAATGTAAGGACATAGTATTTTGCCCACTGCCTATATTCTGTTTCCTACAGGAAAAAAGCCCAAGGAGTAAACAAGAAGGATGTAACAAAGTGGAATGGACACAGACTGGAAAATAGTTGTTAAAAAGGCTGAGGTATGAGGTAAAAAATAGAGAAAGTCTCAGTGTTTCTGTTTGGTGTTTTAAAATCCATGGAAAAAATGGAATATCATTAATCTTTTACTATTACTGTAAATATTTGATTTTTTTTATTATGTTTTTTCCTCCAGTATTTTTCATATATCATTGCCAATACTAATTTCTAAGTATATTGACACAAATTAACTTGCCTTTGTTACTCAATTTGTAACAGGGAAAAAAAAAAGAAAAAAGCAGTAAAAATGTGGCTTAGAGAAAGCTGTAATCAGTTAAGTTAGCCACTATCTGTTGGCAGTAGATGAACACTCTAGCCATTTCTTCTCTTATTGAATATTTACCAGTAATTTTTATATCTCTGTATATTATTTCATATATGTTGTTCTGCTATATACTGAATAAGAACTCTCTGGATTCTTATTCACATAACATTACTGTATATTCTGTCTTTAATTGTGTGCAAGAGAGAAATGAAGAAAGAAATTAACACACATGTTCCTAAGATGTTTGGATTTTATGTTGTTCTGTAGTTTTCTTATCATAATTTTTGCCACTTAGTGCAACAAGTCAAGAACCCAGGGAGCTGGTGACCTATTGATCAAACTACAAAAAGGAATAGAGTGAACAGACTAGTCCAATATCTGCAAAGTATAGTTCAAATTCTTAACTCTATTTTTTGGAGCAAAATTTGAATCCTGAAATAATAACTTAGTTGTGTGACAAACAATAAAAATGACAAGTTGGGTGCCTACTTAACTCAGCATTAAAGGAGGAGAGTTGGCAGCTGCCATGTTATTAATAATTTAAAGCTGGAAGACTAATCTAATTGCAGCTCGTTCTGCCTTCCTCCCCCTTCCCCATTGTTTTTTTTTAAAGTCATTTTCCAAATACTAGCTTTATGTTGGTCCATCTGAATAGTTATAGTTAGATTTATTTATATATTGGAATAAACACCCTAAATGCTAGCAGCTTCTTTACAAAAACTCTCTTAAAGAATCCAGAAGACAAACTGACCAACAGTAAACTAATATTTTAGCAGCTGTGTTTTTTTTTTATAGATGCAATGACCAGTTTTAGAAATCATTTATTTCTAGGAATAGTAGTAATACAGCTTCAAAACCCTGTACATGTGTTTTTTATACCTAAAGAGGACAATTATTTAATACAACTCCTGGTCAGTTACGGGCTTCATGCATGTGGTCAGGAAATCCGTATAATTTCTGACTTTCTCTATTATCTGTGAAATGCAGTCATGATGTTTGTAATGTACCTTGAAATTCATGCTTAAGCAGGTTAAGTAGCCACTCAAGGTTTCATATGGTGCTCTTTCAACTTATTTTTACTTTCTGGAGGATAGAAAATAACAATAATGTGGCCAGTAGATAATTGGATGTCTCCCTGTCAAATCTTTCCCACAGATTCTTATCAAAGTTTATGGATGGCAATATAGTGTAGGAAGAAAAGTTTCCTAGCATGAATAAATATTTGTAGCAAAAAAAAAATCAGGGTTTATTCTACAGCTGTACTTTGTCAGTAGCACTAGGAAGCAGTTAGGGTGCCCATTTGGTTGCCCTTTAATCATTTATCCCAACAGATGATTTACTCTGAATCATTTCACCACAGTTGGTGAGATAGTTAAAGCACTGACAGCAGCCAAACACTGTGAGCCCAATCCTGTTCAGCTGAAAGCCAACACAGTATTAATGCAGCTTAGGTGATGTCACAAAGCTCATGCTAGTCCTTTCCTTCTCTGCTTACCTCTTGTTTTTGTAGTTTTGAAAAGGATCTTAACTACACATTGAAAATCCATGACTTCATGAAATACTAACATGGCCTCCCATTATACACACCAATCACTGTAAGTTCTTTGTACTACAGACAGTGGGTATCCTACAGTCAGAACCACTGAGAAGCCAACATTTCTTGATAGTTATTATGTAGTGGTAACTGTGGCAACCATTGCTTTCTCTCCACTGTTCAGGAAATAGTGGTAATAACTATGCATTAGGAGTAGTATGATAAATTTTGATGAAAGTAATTTTTAATAGGTTTATTGGGGGGGGGGGGAGGGGTGCATGTTGGTATTTTTCTTGGGTTTTCTTTTTCTTTCTTTCTTTTTTTAACTCCAGGATTTGAAATCATCATAATTCTAAAAGTGAAAAAACTCCAGTGGGTTAATTTTCTGCATTGAATAAATAGCCCTGGGAAGTTAGTTAGTGAAAGATATGCTTCTGAAGTATATTCAAGCAAGCAGGGGATGCTAAGGACAATCCCAGTCCTATGCAAGGCAATCTGTTCTCGTAATACTTGTTTCACATTGTTTTCTTGTTTATTCTCAGACAGATTTTAGTCAAGCTGCTGAGTGCAAATGAGCTTTGCCTATTTTTTCTTTTTAAGTTCCAGAGGGATCTACAAAACAGTTCTACTCCATTTGTAACAGTATAAATCTAACTGTAAAGAACTCGAGAAGATAGGAAAGGATAAAATAGAATTCATTACATTTTTATCACAGGAAAACATGGTATTTCTTCAGAAAGTTTGCATGGAAGTGGAAAGAGATGAGAAGATAAAATCGAGTTATTTTTCCTTCCATTTCCTTTTTCTTCAGGATTGTGCTTAATTTAAGAAACCTTAAAGGATCATAATTATTGAGCTGAGTTCCTTTACTTTCTAATAACATAAAAGGTTTCCTCTACTTAATTTTAATAGTACAAATCTTGAAAGATTGCAGAAAATTAACTTACGTTCAGCAACTGCTGATGTTATTTATTGCATAAATATAAAGTTAGAAAATAATTGTTATTGATTATTGATATTGTTTTTTCAGTATAACTGAAACCTCATTTAGGACTGTGTGTCTACTGAATAAATGTGATACATTTACTAGATGTATCATCAGAGATTATTCGTGCCCTGAAGTCTTAATAGGTCTTATGATTCAATGACATGCACAACTTTAAGTCACATAAAGGCAATATGTTTTAAATATGTTCACTACTGCACTTTAAATACTGGATGCAAGATAGGAATATGAGCTCTTGGCTGGATTAGAGCCTTATTTAAAATAGGGTGCCATAACAGCCAGTTATAAACCTTAGGAGGGAAAGGAAATGCAAAATGCAGTTATCAGTAGCAAATATATGTAATCATGTATCACCTCTGTGCATGACTCCATGTTTTAAATTCTAATGAAGTTGCAAGGATACATGACACTTTGATTATGACAGCTTTCTAATGCTAGGTGTCCTTCAGAAGAAGAAAAGGAAGGGAAAAAAAAGATAAAGTGCTTTAGAAACATTTAGTGAAGAAAAACTTCTGACCTCTCTATTGATTGTTAATTCTTTTTAACATGGAAAGAGAGAAACAATGTATTTTCAGAAAGTATTGACTTCAAGGATCCTAAGTCTGGTAGAGGAATATTTATTAGTTTATATAATCCAAATGTTGAAAATATTTCAGTTTATGTAGCCTTAGTTTTGTTTCTTTCTTAAAAGTAATAAACACCGTACACAGGAGTATTGCTAAAGTAGACTTCTGATAGCAACCTGGGGTGTTGGATAAAGTTACATTGCTCTGGGGAAAAAAAAATACTAGTTTTTTTATGAGTATTTCTATAGATGAAAATACTGGGGAGAGGGTGGAGGAAGGGAATAGCATTTGAACTATTATTTGACTGAGTGGCATTGTTCCTCACAAGTTGCTTAGGTAAACAGAATATTTTTTAATATCCTGGATTTACCAGAATTTTCCTGCTAGATGCTGAAACATTCTAGATGCAGGTTATTATTGTGTGTGGAAAGCTTCAAGCCATATTACTTTCCTTCCTCTCCAGCTTCCCCTTTACTCTGCAGTTTGACATATTCCTTATATGTAACTGTACATGTGAACAGGTACATATGAACATGTACCCACTCAGTGACAGATGAGATAGTGTCATGTGGGACATGCTTTCAAGACAAATGGGATTAGCTAATATATAAAAACGGTTGGAAATGATGCTCACTGTTCTGCTGACTTCACTGCTATTACAATTTATGTGAGCAAAAACTTTATCTCATTTTTTTCTGCCTCTCAGCCTTGCATATTTTAACTGAGGTTTTTAAAGTCAAAATGGATCCTCTACAGTTTGCACATCATTGGTACTAATGAAGATGCTTAAGACCAGATGAAACTCATCTTCAGATAATTCCCTTAGTATTCCCATAGTCACCCCAGTGGAATAGAAAAAGAATTAATACAGTGACAGTTGAAAACAAAATTTTTATATTCATATTCAAGCATCTCACTTCATTTTCTGTTTGGTCATATTTTGACCCTGGACTTGCACACATATTAATCCTTTTTTTTTTTTTACGTGGTTGAGCTATGTATCTATTAAATCTAGGCTCATGTTAACTAAACAGAAAGCAGAGACTGGTGAAAGTGTACAGTATCTTTCAAATACAACAAAGTAACATTGGTCATGAAAATGGGTAGATGCTGAATCAAATAAACTAGAATTTATTGATCTGTTGTGGAACTGATACAGTTTGTATGAAATGATCTGTGATTATCTGAATTTCACCAGCTCTCAGTTGGTAAGTTGTTAACTTGATAGAATATCTCCCTATGCTTTTTGATCTTCAAAACATAGGATACTATTATTTTCCTGTATAGCGTCATTTGTGCAAGCAATATATCAAATTTCATTTATCTTGGTAAAAAGATAAGCAATCTAAATGAAATAAGGTTTAGATAGTGATAAGCTTCTCATGCACTGGTTCTTTGGCTACTGCCATTTAAGAGAGAAGACAGTGTTGTGTTTTCTTGGTGCCAACTGCATCTTCAAGTCCTGTGCTGGGAAGTGGATGTTTTCAAAAAAACAGCATAAAAAAAGCCACTAAGTCAATAATCATTGCCTAAACAGCTGCTGTTTGTTTTCGTTAAACAAAAAGCAGCATTTCTGCTTTTCATACACTGCTTGCTAGTGTTGCAATTCACGCTTTAATAATCCCTGCAATACAAGTGGACAATTAGACAGCATATTGCGGAAAAGCTCATGGCATCTAGGAGCTGCACATGAAAAGGTTGCTGCAACTACAGTGGTGGCTGTACCACTTCAGATTATATGAGAGGATGGCTAGAAGAATAACTGGAATAACTCGAAAGTTGTGGTTATGCAGAGAAGATACTAAGAAAATGGAGGAGGCAGAAGCAAACTAGTTAAAGTGCTGTAAAGAATGACCCATGTTATTCAGTATAAGAAGATGGATCTGCATTCAGAGGAAAGATGGTTATGGTCTACATAAAAAGAGGCAACACTCAAAACAATGAACAAAACTACTTTGTTCTTCACAGAGATACAAACAAAGTCTGATCAAAGCTTTTCTTTAGAATAGTTATTGCTCCAAGAATGGTTGTTGCAAGGACAGGCAACCTGGGAAGATTACAGG